>NC_142934.1:90353325-90418325 GCF_046866305.1 Octopus bimaculoides | reverse complement strand
CAAACAGTAAGAGGTTGTCGTTATAGTACTCGGAGTTACGAATTTCGGAGCGAGGAGCAACGTTACATTTTCGTCGGCCATTAATAACCTACGAGAATGCTACGGAGCTTTTCGCTCCGACATTTGGAACTCCGAGTACTAAAATGACAACTTACTGTTTGTTCAAAATTATGATATATATACCACACACACACACATATACACACGCATATATATATATAGGCCCTGGAACAAGGGGTTGCAAACACCCCACCACACCCCTTTCGCAAAATTTTGGTGGGGCAATGAAATCCCTTTGAGCATACCCCTGAAGAACTCTATTTTATTTTGCACCCGCTAAACAAACTTCGTATGTATGTATGTATATATATATATATATATATATATATATATATATATATATATATATAAGCATGTATACGTACATATATATATATATATATATATATATAGACATGTATACGTATATACAAATGGATACACACACATGCACATATGGATATGTATGTATATATATATATATATATATATATATATATATATATATATATATATATATATATATATATATATATATATATATATATATATATATATATATATATTTATACACACACACACACACACGCGTACATACATACATTTATTCACACAGACATATATGTGCGTGTGGGTATGTGTGTGTGTGTGTGCATGTGTGTCCATGTCTGTCTGCTTGTATGTATCTGTATGTATACATGTGTGTGTTTGTGTGTGTGTGTGTGTGTGTGTGTGAATGTAGATACGTACGTACACATGTATGCCTGCATGCATGTTTGTACGGTTTGTATCTTTCGTATGCTTGTGTGTTGTAGTATGCATTCATATAGTCAATGCATGTATCTGTGTGTCTATTCATACATATCCATGTATATACGTTTAAGCATTTTTTTCTTTCTTTAATTCATTGCTTCATATCTGCTCTGCAGAAACCTATTCCTGCAAGAAACCATTTTCCTTCCATTTCTGAACATAACTGAAAACTTCAAAACATTTCTATACACTTTAGACTGTCTCCGATTCCTTATCGGGATTTTCGTCTTTTGCTTCTCCCATTGCAGTAAATTCTATCGTTTCTTGCTTCGTATTGTTTAAGGAATCAGTGTTTTGCTGCAGTTGTTTTTTGGCCTCTTCTTCTGTTTGTGGAGTTTCAACTTCGCCGCTGGCATCTCCACTGACGCTGCTAAATGCCTGACAATTTTTCATTTGAGTATCTTTATCTATCCACGATTTGCTTGTCTGGAATGAACTCACTCTTCTGCTAGCTTTCTCGTCTCTGCAAAAGAGAATATATATTGCTTTAAATTTTGAAAAATGGAATTGAATGAGTATAAGATATATCAGACGATGTTGGAAAAAAGATATTGAATAAGCAAGAATATAAAATACTAAGAGGGAAGTAATTGACTATACTGAATAAGCGAGAAAATTATAAAATGTGAAAAGTAAGAAAAGTACAGCATACAGTGCAGGAAGCGATAGAAACTATGGAGGATAAGCTGGAAGGATACATCTTTTATTTGTTTCAGTCATTGGACTGCGGTCCCCCTAGGACACCGCCTTCAAGTGTTGGGGCGAGCAAATTGAAACGAGTATATTTTAAAAATTGGTACTATCGGTTTCTCAGGTTTATCCACTAGTTGCAGGGACGTAAAAAACCATAACACGCTTGCCAAGCGGTAGTGGGAGACAAACACGCGCACGCACACACACAAACACGCACACGCATACACACGCGCGTAAAACACAGGCTTCTTTCAGTTTCTGTCTATCAAATCCACTCACAAGTCTTTGGTCGGCACGTGACTATAGTAAAGACACGAGCTATAGGTGCCACGCTGTAGGATCGAAGCCGGGACCATGTAGCTGGGGAGCAATTTCTTACCGTCTACGTTGTATGTAGGCTGTCATTTTATTTTGAATCTTTTAACAATTTAAAGATGAGTTCCATGGTTGGCAGAATTCCCAAGAATTTCTCCCTTACTTCCATGCTCTAGAATACTAAACATATCTTTATAACATTACCTTTCAGTATCTAACATCCACAATTGGTGCCCACCCATAGAATACCGTTCGAATTATTATTGCTCTTAAAAAGCAATTTTTCCGCATGCTTCTTGTTATTATTCTTTGTTTTTATTTTTCCCAAACGAAGTCTAAGATTTCCAATTAGCTTCAGCAGCAGCAGCGATCAGGTTTTTTTTTTTTTTACAATTTTTACCATTTTCCTTAATCTAACTTCCGTTGTTCTTTTAAGCATTTAATTTCATCAAATTCTTCAAGTCCATTCCAAGCTATTTAAATTGGATTGAATATATTTAGGCTCATATTATTATTCTGAGGACCCGCTTCGGTCATGACTGACGATGAGATTGCATCTAGAAAGTTACCCTCCGAGACACAAGTCCGGGAAAGGTTGTTTGTGGAAGGCCAGCAGTCGCCCATGCATACCAGCCTTCCCTCTCCACGCCACCAATGTTATCCAAGGGAAAGGGAAAGGCAAAGGGAAAGGCAAAGGGAAAGGCAAAGGCCGATACAGCTTGGCACCAGTGACGTCGCAACTCATTTCTACAGCTGAGTGAACTGGAGCAATGTGAAATAAAGTGTCTTGCTCAAGAACACAACATGCAGCCCAGTCCGCGAATCGAACTCACAACTTCACGATTGTAAGCTCGACGCTCTAACCACTGAGCCATGCGATTTCACATTATCATTATTGTTTTTTTCTTCTTTCTTCAAATTTTCTTCCATCTCTCACCGAGTGGTTTCCGTACACCTAGGGCAGAGAAGCTCATTGTATGCATTCCCAGTTTACACACGCAAATTCACAGGTAAAATATGTATTTAAAAAAATTAATAAATAAATAGATTCATGAATGGATGTTGTTTTCACAGCGATAATGCTCTTCTCAGTACATGAGTCGTTCCAGTTAACACGATCTTTTGCACTTCCTGTAAGCCTGGTATCATTTTCAAATAGGTTTCAGTACCTTTTTTTAATCATTCCTAGAGATCCTACAATCACTGGTACGGTAGTCGCCTTGAGGTGCCACATTTTTTCAATTTCTATTAGCAAGTCTTTATATTTACTGATCTTGTTAAATTCTTCCGCCGCTATATTATGATCGCAAGGAATACACATGTCAATTAATAAACACTTCTTCTTTGTCTCATCTTTTATAATAATATCCGGTGTATTAGCTTTTATAGTTTTGTCGGTATGTACGGGGAAGTCCCATTATTATTATCATTATTATTATTATTATTATTTTATGTTTGACTTTTGTTTTGCATTTGTACAAGTTGGATCCAAGTCTCACCCAGAGACCTCAAGAGACAACAAGTTAGAAGTTCATGTAGGTGTTATGCCTAGGGTACCATATATTTGGATTTGTACAGTTTTGTTCTAGTGAATGTTTAAGAAACCATAAGAAAATTATGTGTTTGTTTTAAAATTTGAGATCCCATAGACAGTATTTTACGTAGGATATGGGCAGTTCCCATGAGCACTATCTTTTGAACTTCAGCCATTTTGGGGTTTCCTGGTATCTGAGCTAGGTAGTAATCAGCCCGTTTCGCTGTCATTCCCAGGGCACCTATGACAATAGGTATTGTTTTCGTCTTCAGATTCCACATTTTGCTAATTTCTATTTCAAGATCTTTATATTTGCTCAGTTTTTGGTAGGTCTTGACAGATACGTTTATATCGATTGGGACAGTCATATCAATGAGGAGGCATGATTTTTGTCTGAAGTCATTCAGTATGATGTCTGGCCTTATTATTATTATTATTATTATTATTATTATTATTATTATTATTATTATTATTATTATTGAGCGGGTACCTGCCATCAAAGTGACGCTGGAGTACAAATATATGAAGCCCAGTATGCTCCACATGACGACCCGTCTGATAAGGGTACACCTGGTGTATGCATCACAACCATATATGCGTGACACCGTTACGTCATATCAAGAAAACAGTACATCATCTTGCAGGTGGGGGACCAGTTAGAATTTTCTTCTGGTCAAGTAGCCTATCCCATTCAAAAGATCCCTAAAAAAGGTTTAAGGACGATGAAACACTCATGTTTCCAGAGGTGAATTATTCGAACCCCAAATAATTCCTCTTAAAACGTTGCTATGATACTCCCCCACAACTCCTACTCATGATCAGAGATGCCTCTAAGAAACATGCTCAAGTGGTTAGAGTCAAGCAACGGACAAGCACATCTCCGGTGATGAGCAGAATATTTGCTGCAGCGCATCTGTTGCACCAAGACAAAACATGTACATGTAAACAATTCCAATCAATTAAGATCAGAAACCACGAGAGCCACTGCATGATGCTGCATCAGAGCAGTTATTATTATTATTATTATTATTATTATTATTATTATTATTATTATTATTATTATTATTATTATTATTATTACTACTACTACTACTAAGGCGGCGAGCTGGCAGAATCGTTAGCACGCTGGACGAAATGCTTAGCAGTATTTCGCCCGTCGCTATATTCTGAGTTCAAATTCCGCCGGGATCCACTTTGACTTTCATCCTTTCGGGGTCGATTAAATAACTACCAGTTACGCACTGGGGTCGATGTGATCGACTGTCCCCCTCCCCACAAAATTCAGGCCAAGTGCCTATAGTAGAAAGGGTTATTATTATTATTATTATTATTGTTTGTCCTTTTTCAGTACATATTTCATTCTCGCTGTCGTATGTTGTTGGATCCCTAAGTTTTTTTCTCGTTTTGTTTTACTCAATTAATACCAGTGATTTGACATGAAGACAAATCGCAAGAAAAACGTTCCCAGCAACCAAGCTGAGTTGATCGCTATATTTTGCTAGATTACTCATATCACCCTAGAAATAGAATTCTGTTCTTGTTGCGGTAAATATCCTTTCATCAATCTTCACTTATTTTATCCTAAATTAAATCAACTATCAACGGGTGAATTAATAGTGATGTAACGAGATTCTCTTTCTAAACCTCTGAAAGATAAAGAAAGAATTTTAAAATGCAAAATAGTAAATATTGCAATAAAAAAAACAAAGTACTTACCCACAGAATATAAAAATTTTAAGTCTTTTAAGAAATATTGGATTACTTAATGCGTAGAAGAAGGGATTTGCACACGTTATGCATTTTGCTGCAATTCCTGGATAACCGGTCGATGCTCTTGTAATGATATCTGTGTTTCCAAACTGAGCTATTAAAGATAATACTGAATAAGGCATCCAACCAGCGCAGAAGAGAATAATGGCTGCAGCCAATGACCGCACAGTTTTGAGTTCAACGCTCATTTTGTTTCCCTGTCGCTTGCGTGAACCAGCCGCAATGTTTTGCATGTCTTTTTTGTGTTTGTACATTGCTATAATAATGTTAATGTAACAAATGAGGATAATAACAATAGGGAGAAAGAAGACAAAAATATTCAAGCATAACATATATGATCTGTTTTGTGGTGTCCGCGTGATGTAGTCGAAGGTGCAAGATGATCCTATGCCTTCAAGGATGTAGTCGCCCCATCCGAATAAAGGACATATGCACCATGCTAGTGTGTATATCCAAGCAATAAGAATAGACACAAAAGCTGATTTTTTTCTCGAACTTCGATAATTCACCCAGCCTTTCACAATTACAACATACCTGCAATGAACAGAGAAAGGTGTTGATTAATTAGTACAAATAAGAGTTCAGGGTTTACGAAAAGAACAAAAAACAAAAAAAAAAAACGAAACAAAATGAAAGAAATATTACGTTGTTACTTTGAAAAGTACTGCCTTTGCTTAACGTAAATTAGCAGAGGATGGGACACACACAAAGACACACACACACACACACACACGTTCACGCACACGTTTATATTCATGTCAAAAGCACAAACTCATACACACACGAAGAAACGCGCTCACACACGTTCACACACTTATCAAACGCATAGACACGCACTTATCAAACACAGACATGCACACACACACACACACACACAAACACAGTATTATTTCATGTGAAAGCACGTGGCTTTGTGGTTAGGGTATTCGGCTCATAATCGCAAGGTCGTGAGTTCGATTCACCTGGAATCCTCACCGTCGTAGCCGCGTATAGATGGCTTTAGAGCATCGAACTTTTGCCATTAAAAAATTAGCATTTTGCAATGAATTCAATGCTTCCTGCTTCTTAAGATCGAGTTTCATATTCTATTCTAAGATCGAGTTTCATATTCAGTGCGTCACATTGCTGCTCTACGGTGTGACAAAAAGCCAGGTTTCGTGCGATGCCTAAAATTACCGACTTCTCCATTAAACTGATAAATGGTTCTGATTAGGGAATTCTTCTGTCAAATAACAGTTGAAAATATTAAAAATATAATCTAGAAGATTAATCACTTTACAGTTCTATATTTAAGAGATGAGAAATTCTGTACATTATTTACATTATTTACATTATTTACATTATTTACATTTGACGGATACTTGTCCTCATCTTGTTTGTTGTTAACACAACGTTTCGGCTGAAATGCCCTCCAACCTTCTTCAAGTATCTTGGGGAAATTTCGAACCTGGGTTCCCCAAGACACCTGAAGAAGGCTGGAAGGCATATCAGCCGAAGCGTTGTTGATAAATGGTTCTGATTAGGGAATTCTTCTGTCAAATAACAGTTGAAAATATTAAAAATATAATCTAGAAGATTAATCACTTTACAGTTCTATATTTAAGAGATGAGAAATTCTGTACATTATTTACATTATTTACATTATTTACATTATTTACATTCGACGGATATTTGTCCTCATCTTGTTTGTTGTCAACAACGCTTCGGCTGATATGCCTTCCAGCCTTCTTCAGGTGTCTTGGGGAACCCAGGTTCGAAATTTCCCCAAGATACTTGAAGAAGGTTGGAGGGCATTTCAGCCGAAACGTTGTGTTAACAACAAACAAGATGAGGACAAATATCCGTCAAATGTAAATAATGTAAATAATGTAAATAATGTATTAATCACTTTAGTTGTGTGATATGCAAATGATATAACATTAGCGACACAAAATTTTTGACGAAACCACCGAAAGATAGTTGCTCATTTGTAACAGCCAATAGTTTATAGAGTATGACAATACAAACACAGAAAAAAATTATATATATATATATATATGTACATTTGATTATAGAGGGTCCATAAAGGATCAAGACATATCAAAGAAAAGCACACCGCAATTGGCGAATAACAGAATGATGTAAATCAGACAGGTAATCCAATTCGCTAATGCATTGATGAAGGGAACTTCGCTGTTGTTTGGTAATCTGCAACCCCAGTAATATCCAAAAGTATCCAAATATGAAATAGAACCTTAAGCGTAGCGTAAAACAATAAAAATTGACGAATGGGTTATCTTGTACGAATACAAGTATTTTATTAAGAGTTTTTTATAGTAACATAAACACTACAGTTAGATATCCAGTATGTGCAACATTCATAATGTTATGTAATACGTTACGTAACTCTCAATTCATCAGGCTTGCCAAATGATAATAATAATAATAATAATAATAATAATAATAATAATAATAATAATAATAATAATAATGATAACAATGATTGTAAAAATGATATTAGCAACGGTATTGCACAAATTGATAATGAAACTGATCATATTAAGACCAATAAGTACACTAGAAGTGCATGCAAGACGAGGAAAAATAGTCATAGTAAAAAATGTAGTTGTAATAATAATAATAATAATAATAATAATAATAATAATAATAATAATAATAACAACAACAACAACAACGACAATAATAATAATGAATTAAGGATCAAATGCTCGCATTCCATCCGCAAAGCTTATAGTTTAAACCAATTCTATAAAATCTTCCCTGAGTGCTAGATACGTTTCTATAACCCTACAATATAGATTTCATTCACTGGTAAAATTTATGGATTATATTTAGGTTACGTTTGTATCTTAATACTATTAATACATATAACCACTCATATCTAATCTACTTTTGCCCACGATTATTAAGAATGATACTGGTTAATGTAATTTTACATAATTTATATCTTATGTAAGTTAATTTCATATTTAATTTACTTCAAGCCTCAGGCGATAACTCTACAGTATTTGCTTCATCTTCTCTAGTTGTGGTCTTTATAATTCTTTATAATTCGTTATAATCCTATAAACTACTTTTAACACTTCTTAACATGTACATAATTCATAATAAATTTACATAATTCATAATAAATTATATAAATTATTCTAACATTTTCTTAATAATTCCCATAATTTATAACATTATAGTTGTGATATAACCTACATACTGAACCTATATGGTTTTTGTTGATTTGCATCATTTTCGGTAAAATTTGAAAATATTAGTTAATAGAAACATTAAGTTTCGTGTTCTTTTTCAGTTCTCAGTGGGAATATCGGTTTTGTTTTCCCTTCTCCAATATTTCGCTTTCAAATCGTTACTTTATTACAGTTGATTAAGTGATCTCATTTATATCTCCAGGTTGACACTGATTATTTCCTAAACTATTTTCATTACTCAAGTATGCACATTTATTTGTTTATGCCAATGCTGTCTTCCCACCAATGTGCTGACCATTGTTTTATCTTATTCTGTTTCTATTTAAGTATTTGTAAGTTATGATTACTGACACTAGATAATAGCTATCTATTTATTTCAATTATTTCCCCCCCTTTTCCTTCCTCTCTTTTGTCTTCCTCTCCTCTGTAACTTGGTTGAGGCCTTCGCTATTCTCTGCATTTTTCCTTATGCTATTTTCCTTAAATTATAATTAGCTGGATCTCCTTATATTAAAGCTAATATTCTATTAGTTTATTTGTTCTGCAATAATGAATCAGAGCACTTTAGCCTAGATGAATTAGGTGACTGTCGCTCCTTGATGTACCTAATTAAATATAGTAGAGTTAATGGGTTTTTAGAACAACGTGGGCATCGGTCTTAAAATATGGTTGGATAGGGTTAAATGTAATGCTTCACGCCTAATCTCTGCTGATATATAAGCCCGTGCTGCCAGTGCCAGCCTTTATTGGAAAAGTTACTAAGTCTAATGACTTCTTTAGGATAGAAATGTCTTTTAACTATTCAATTTACTACTTCAGTCTGTTATTCACCCTTGTAATTAACTGATTGTAGTCCCACCATTTTATATTTATTAAATGTTGGTAATTCTGATTAGAAATTCCTCTTCGTGATGATCTGTTGATTAATCAACATGTCACGATTCGCTTGTTTATTTGGTAAGCCTGATGAGTTGAGGGTTGTTTAATGTATTGCATTATCTTGTGTGTGTATGCTGCATACCTGACTGTACTATATTTACGTCATATTAAAAACTCTCAATGAAACAAGTGTAGCAATACCAAATAAATCATTCGTCTATTTTTACTGTGTATGTATACATATACTTACATGCATTCATACGTACATACATACATACGTACGTATATATATATATATGTATGTATGTATGTATGTATGTATGTATGTATGTATACGTACATATGTGCGTATATGTATTTATAGGCTAAATTCCACCAGTCATTATACTTTTCCTTCTTTGTTTCTCTGTCAGGTTGGCCAGTGTGGAAAGATTACTTACAGCGCAATATCTTTTATGTGTGGGGAAATGTTTGTGTGAGTATGTGTGCTTGTATATAGTAAACTTTGATAAAATTTACATTGAAATTATAGTTTACGATTGTACACGCTTCTTTAATACTATATACACACATACACATACACACCAAACACCACACACACTCACACACACATACAAACACACACAATACATATTTACGTTTGTAATTTATACAGATTATATATTAAGCTGGAAAGGAAATACTGCCGCATTTTCTGACATGATCACTTTCAGGGTACCTTTTCAATACTTACGGTAAAATAAGCATTTACTTTTATGCTGCAAGTCTTGTCTTTCTTTGTAGATTAATTATACTAAAGTGATTAAATTCGTATTGATTTTACCCGTTTAAAATAAGTTTAGAACCGGCCCTTATCAGACTTTGCATGCTGCATGAATTCAAAAGGGGTTCTTCAGCAATGGAAGCAGCAAGAAAAAGTCATCCTATGGAAATGAAGCCTTAAGTGGCAACGTTGGCTTTTCCAGTTTCACTCGGGAATTTTTTCTCTCGCAGACTTCCCCCAACCTGGCGACAGTGTTCTGTCAATATCGAGATTCTAAAAACTGAAGGTGAGGGAAATTCAAAGCAAACTGTACGAGAATTAGCAAAGCACTTCAATTCAGTTCACACTTTGGCCATAAAAAAATGAATTAGGAAAAGTATCTTAACAGTGTCTTTCGTCATTTTAATCAAAGAGTTGTCTTTTATTCGTCATTGAAGTGTAGACTAGTTACGAAACCTTTCCCGAAGTAGAAGCATCAGAAGTGTTGGAAAGTGGGCTCTCTCTGATCTTATCCAAGGAAAAAGACAGTGGTTAGGACCCAATGAAAAAGGAGGATCCATCCCTACCAGAAAAACAAGAACAAGTCTAAGACTGAGAAAAGCTAAAGAGAAGTATTGTTTTCAATTGGAATCGTGCACAAAAATTTGCAGAAAAACTGCTCATCATTTGTTAGACGTCAACAGTTGTTGCACTTATACGACGATGTAAAATTATATATTGCCCAAATCATTTAGGAAAAGATTATAGCACTAAATATGGAATTTTTGCCTATCTTCTTGACGCTCCCGACTGTAACCCATCTGAGTATCATCTTTTCAGATAATTGCAGTATTATTTAGAGGGGAAACAGTTTATTAATTATGAAGAGCTTATAAATAATACTGAGTGTTTCTTTGCATGAAAAGCCAAAAGATTTTACGCTCGACAGAGCAAAAATTTGGCCAAATAAATGTAATTATGTAATCAGTAATGAGATGAAATATATCTTGATTAAAGTTACCAATTAAGACTAGAAACACATCTACTACTTTCCCGTGTTGAAATGGGACAAAAATTTCTTTCCAATTTCATAACATGTTACCATTAATATATATTGTTATATATATATATATATATATATATATATATATATATATATATATATATATATGTGTGTGTGTGTGTGTGTGTGTGTGTGTGTGTGTGTGTGTGTGTGTGTGTGTGTGTGTGTGTGCGTGTGTGTGTGTGTAAAAAAGTTGAATGTAGATTCGTTCTTTAATTTGGAGGTTTCAAAAAAAATTTCTAATGTTGATTCTTCATATTTTGCTGGTAGTTTACAGGTGTAACTTTTCAAAGATATGAAGGTAATACTTGTATGTGATATGTGGTGAATTTATAGAAAGAAGTCCCATAAAAGTCATCAATTTAGTTACTTTGCTACACTTTCACCAAACCTCATTTATTGTGTGGCATTTGGTGGATGAGGGTGCTTGAAGTTGTTGCCCGCATCTGTGTTTCTTGCCTTGAAGTAGGTTCATCCGGAACACTTGATCGAATCCGATCCAGTTTGGTTTTGAAAAAGCCTACATCCACGTCATGCAGGTTTCTCAGGCTTTGTGGGAGCATATTGAAGAGCTGTGGGCCTTTGGAGCCCAAGCTGTTGCAGTACCTGGTTCTGTGTCGTCACGGTAATTTCAGGGCTTTTGATACTACGCAGTAGCGCCCCGTCCTGTTGTTTATGTAACTGACAACACCTAAGTTTGGTACAATTTTTCGAGGATTTTCCAGATGTATATTACTGCACACCTTTCCCGCCTTTGCTCCAGGGAGTAGAGTCTTAACTCTGTCAGTCTCTCTCAGTAGCTGATATGACGCATTGTGCTAATCTTCTTTGTGTAGTTTCGCTTGGTCGCTTCGAGTTCCGTCGATAATTTTACACTGTTTGGTGACCACACACTCACACACACACACACATACACACACTCCCACACGCATATTTATTTACCGATTTGTTTAAATTACATGTTTACAAAATAAACATCCATCATTTCACCAACAAATGAAATCCAAATACATGTTTACAGTGAAGAGAATTAGATGCATATATACGTACATATATACGTATATATACATGCAAATATATAGCTTTCTATATGTTGATATTTAAAAAATTAATATCTACACAGTTTTATACGTATTTATTTAAGTATGTTAGTAAACTTTTCGAATACATGCAGAATATATCATACTAACCTGTCGATAGCGATGAGTGTTAAACAGCATATGGATAATATACTCACTACCGATACTATAAAGCCGTAAGCTTTGCAACCTTGAAAGGAATGGTAATACACTAGTTGTAATGATTGTGCCAGAAACATAAAAATAATCAATATCATACAATTAAATATGCATAAAAAATTGTTTCATGTTAATTTGTGGTAAGAAGAAAATAATGTCATTTTTCGATTATTTAATTTTTTGGTTTGTAAGACGTCTCTATATTTTATCGTCTGCCATATGGAAAACAAAAATTAATTCATCTTAGTGGGGTATATAATGAAAGCCCAAAGTAGTTTGGACAGAGTTCCATAGAAGAGTAAATACGGAGAGGGACAAATGACAGAATAAGCAGAAAGATCACAATGAACAAAAGAGTTAATACAAAACATAGGAAAATATAAAGTTGTAAATTAAAAGCAGAAATGCCAGGGCTTGTTTCTATCGAATGGGAGATAGATAAAGAAATATTGAAAGAGGAAAAGACTGACAGAAATAAAATAAATGTGATGTAAAACTGACTCTGGATCAGCGAGCGATGTTAGACGTAGGATGAAGAGGAAAAAAAAGAAGAGATATAGGATGGGTTACGAAGAATATCTTTTATACAGCCAATTAACATCAATAAGTGCAATTAGATTTGGCAACAACACAGAACATCGGTTTAGTTTTGTAAAAGTGACCTATAACTACCTGAAATAATTGACATTATAAATTTTAAGGATATGAGACGTTTTGGAACAGTCCTTTTGGCGCCGCCTATTAGTAACATTGATTTTCCCTATTCCTCTTTCACTCCCTCTAACTTTCTGCTATTGTATTGTACTTCGCGCGCGCGTGTGTGTGGTTTCTTCTTGTACCTAAATGTACTGTCGCCATAGGAGGCTGAATGTCCAATCAGCGATACCAAATTGTCTTCGCCCAAACACTAGCATTCTCTCGTTTCATTCCGAAATTCTAATGAATCCAGTGATTTTCTAGGAAGGAAAAATTTGTATTATTTGTGCAGTTCGAGCAGTAAAGAAGGCTAGATGGTAAATCCTTATCTAGGAGGACCATCGAAGCATCTAGAATCGAGGACGTAAATCTATGTTCAAAATGCACTATCACGTGAGTCACAAGTGACAAGTGATTTGGACGCAGGGGCGTACTTTTGAGGGCGAGGGGCGTCATCAATCACTTTCATAAGTACGAATATATCTACTTAACACCCTTATGCCTCAAGGCCAAAGTACACTTCATTTTCTGTAGGCTTGACGGACTGTGACGTACGAGATAATCACTGTTTAAAGTTGTCTCTACAGATTTTTTTAACAGAAATTAGAGCCAAGACTGAAAGTTGCGACATTTTGTATACGGATACGTCTTTATACGTCATAACTTTCGGTGCTGGCTCTAATTTCTATAGAAAATTTCTATAGAACTAACCCTAAAAACTGATTGAATCGCACTGCTAACACAGGTAGGATACAGTAGTGACTTATAAGCCTTTAATATACTTGGAAATATACTATGGTTTCATAACGAAATAGGGGATCCCTGTCAGCAATTAATATGAGATAATATATCAGGCTTGATGAAGGCAGTGAACTGACAGAGTCGTTAGTATGCCAGACAAAATGCTTAGCGGCCTTTCGTCCGTCTTTTTGAGTTCAAATGCTGCGAGATCGACTTTGCCTTTGATCCTTCCGGGGTCGAACACTGAGTGTGATGTCATCGTCTTGTCCCTTCTCCCCAAATTTCAGTCCTTGTGCCCAGAGTAGAAAGAAAAGTATATTCGGTTTAATAACTATGAAGACAACTGATTTTAACAAGTTACTGCTATTACCATTTTGTTAACTCAGTTCTGATCGAGCATATCTACGATCAAAAGTGGTCTAACCGTGACCACCTCAACTTACTGTATACCAGAGTTTATATTTCTTCAATGTATCTTTCTTAAGACGGAAGCGTATGATTTGATGGGGATTTGGCAGCTGTTTTTATTATGCAGGAGCATAGCTCAGTGGTTAGAGTCTCGGGCTTACAATCGTGGAGTTGCGAGCTCAATTCCCGGACCTGGGTGTGTGTTGTATTTTTGAGCAAAAAAAAAAAAAACCCCACTTTATTTTACGTTGCTCCAGTTCACTCAGCTGTAGAAATGAGTTGCGACGCCATTGGTGCCAAGCTGTATCGGCCATAGCCATCCCGTTGGAATGACGTTGGGGTGGCAGACTGATATGCATGGGCGACTACAGTCTTTCACCAAAAAAACCTTTGCTAAGACTCACCGCTTGGAATGAAATTTCTAGGTTTAATCCTAAGGCCATTCGTGACCGAAGTGGGGCTTTACGTTTACCTTTTTGATGGAGATTTGATAGCGATTTTTGATTGTCTGAGTATGGGTATATTTGTTGACTGTGATTTTAATGGAGAGGGTATAAAAACAACAGCCACAGCAAAAACATAAACAAAAGTAGCATGATTAAAAAAAAAGCAATAACTTTGAATCAACGAAGAACCTTCCACTTCGTCTCTTTGTCTGTCTTGGCCAGAATTAAACACCATACGATAAAAATTAGCATTCACTCTACTTTGTGAATCAAGCGGCTACAAATAGCAGCAAGAAATACACTCAACCATATGAAAAAATAGTAGACTACATAAAGCAGTTCAAATTAGGCTTAAAAAATATCTGTATTGCTATGAGTGTTAAAACGTTTGAACGTACATATATTCGCTGAACTTTAAAAACGAAGGCAAAACAACAACTCTGGAACATTGAACGCAACAAAATCAACAGCTAATTTTTCATAAACAGATAAACGTTCTATGTTTGTGCAGGGTGTCGGGAAGAATTTCAGCTCGGATAAACAATTAGAATTTAATAATCATAACGATCGCTTACTATTCCGATCTACTATGGGGCACAAGGCCTGAAATATTGGGCGAAGGGTTAAGTCGATTACATCGATCTCTGTGCTTGACTGATACTTATTTGATCAACCCCGAAAAAGTGAAAGGCACAGTCGACTATGGCAGAAATTTGAACCCTGATAGTAAAGACGAAAGGAATACGTCTAAGCATTTTCTCCGGCGTGCTAACGATTCTGCCAGCTCGTCGCCTTATGATCACTTACTCTTGACGTTGGTCTTGAAAGGGATAAGCCTGAGAAAACACGACTAATCGTTAAATTGTTATCTAAAGTAACTCTTAAGGCATCTTTATACACACCTTTGTTTTCAGAAGCGATGTAATAACGGGAAGCTGTTTACTCACTGAAGCTAAATAAATGCTCAGTGCAACCATAAGATATTGACATATTACAGTAGTGTCTTAAATACACGTACGTGTATATACGCATATAATCTATGCATGTGCGTGTATGCATGTGTGTGCGTGTGTGACTGCGTTTATGCATGTGGTTGTGTGTGTGTGTGTGTGTGTGTGTGTGTGTTTAATTATTCGAATCCTTCCTCTAAGTAAGGAACGGATATCTGACAAAGGTACAAATCACCATCATTGGAATTTAGATAATAAAAGTGCATTCTGAAATTGAGAAAATTCTTGCATATTTTTACTGTTCCGCTTACAGATTATATTCGTAAAGTATGCGTTGGTTGATTTCTTTTTTCTGAATACCCAAGATTTTCCAGATTGTCCCTTAGGCATTTGCTCACAAAACCAAACGCGCTAATCATTATTGATATATATGTATGTATATATGTATGTATGTATGTATGTATGTATGTATGTATGTGTATGTGTGTATGTATGTATGTATGTATGTATGTATGTATGTATATAAAAGGAGCGAAGGTCCTTCTCGACTACCCAACTTCTTGTCGCTTCGATGGCTGTATGTCTAAGTGGTTTAAATCAATAAAAGGTATCTGTTCGACAAAAAGACCAGGTTTTTAAAATCATAACTACTGGGGCCAATTCATTTGACTAAAAATTTAAGGTAGTGCCCCGGCATGGCCGCAGTCTAATGACTGAGACAAGTAAAAGAAACAAGAATAATATCACAGCTATTTTTCCTCCAAGCTAAAAAGTCAATGACTCTTCGAATCTTTTATTGATATTTCTGATCATGTGACCGAACTCGATGCTTATAACTGGAATATATCTAAATTTAGGGTGTAGTTCTCCCACAGCGAGACACCGGAATCGCTCTTTAATTGGCACATGTCTTACTTCCAATCTCAGTTTTATTTTCTCGAGCAAGAACAGCTTAGCTGCAAAAAGTTCGGAGTCATATTCTGAGAAAATTTAATTACCCTTATCCAATATCTGCTACAGTAACTGGATATTAGCATCTGTTTCATAGATTTCTTTTTTGATGTTTTAGCAGTATTAATAGCATTAGTATGTATGCTACACGCCAACCAAAAATCACGCATATTTCACAAATCGTAAGAAGACAAGGTTTTCTTTATGAGAAACCACAATTTTGTTTTCATTTGTTTCTACTTTGATAACACTACAATTATACTTTATAATTATACAACGCAGTTATATTCATTTACGTCTTGTGAAAATACTGATACACCATCAGCTTTTTTTCATAGACCAGATCTAGTAGGCGGCGAGCTGGAAGAAACGTTAGCACGCCGGACGAAATGCTTAACGTTATTTCGTCTGTCTTTACATTCTGAGTTCAAATTCCACCGAGGTCGAATTTTACTTTTATCTTTTCGGGGTCGATTATATAAGTACCAGTTATGCACTGGGGTCGATATAATCGACTTAATCCCTCTGTTTGTCCCCTCTATGTTTAGCCCCTTGTGGGCAATAAAGAAATAAGAAACGTTAGCACGCCGGGCGAATGCTTAGCGGTATTTCATCTGCTGGTACGTTCTGAGTTCAAATTCCTCCAATTTGCAATGTCTGTGGGGATATCCCTACTTAAACTCAGGCACTTCGAAACCGGTGAGACTGATGCTATTAATATTTCGTGGCCGGAAAAATGCTTAGCAGCATTTCGTTCGTCTTTACGTTTTGAGTTCAAATTCAGTGAGGTTGACATTGCCTTTCATCCTTTCGGGCCGATTAAATAAGTACCAGTCGAACACTGTAATCATCTTACACCTACCCCGAATTGACTGACCTTGTGTCACGATTTGAAACCAGAATTTCGCGTAAGCTGTTCGACAATTGCAAGAAAGATATGCGCTGTGACAAAAAACAGAGACTTTGCGCTCGGAAAAAGAAGGACTTAGAGGTCAGCTTTGCCTTTTATTTTTTGGGATCGATAAAATAAGTACCAGTTGAACACTGGGGGTCGATGTAATCGGTTTACCCACTCACCCACACGTGCTGGCTTTGTGCCAGAATTTAAAACCAATATTAATGTTGGGGGTGGGGGCTAAAAAATCGTTAGCGCATCGACCAAAATGCTTAGCAGCACCTCTTCCAGTTATTCACGCTCTGAGTTCAAATCCCACTGGTATCAACTATGCCTTTCACCCTTTCGTGATCGATAAAATAATAATTACCAGTTGAAAACTGGGGTCGAGGTAACTGACAATCTCCCTTCGCGCAAAATTACTGGCCTTGCGTCAAAAGTTTGAAGCCTTTGTTAAATAGAAATCTTCATAACAGCAAGATAAAGAAATTATTATTAACAATAGTAGCAGTAGTTGTCGTAGCAAAACTAGTAGTCGTACCGTATTGCATATTTACACACTGCTATACATCGTTACACAATTTCAATGACCTCCTTGGGGAAATGCCTGAACTAGATATAGTTTATAATAGGAAATATTTGCTATTCAATTTGTTATCTAAATAATTATATGAATCAATAAAACTATATTCGGGGTTAAGTAGGTTTTTCGATTTCTGCTGCACATATTTTCTTCTTTAATACTACATTATGATGGCAATCATATAACTGATAGATAAAATGTATATTACCAACAACACCAAACACCCAGCGGCCAGAGAAACTGGAAACTGACACAAAACACATATCGATAGAAGACATAATAGTGTCTGAGAAAGCAAGACTCGCGAGTATGATATTCGGCGACGTATGGAGTCTCTTGTACCTGCAAAGAGAGAAACAAGACAAAGGTAAGTGAATTGTATTCATATAATTAATAGGAACAGAAGCGGTATTAATAGCAAAAAGGTAATATTTATCACCATTTATAGGCTCAGGAATGGCTGCATGGTAAGAAGCTTGCTTCCAAACTACATGGTTCGAGGTTCAGTCCCACTGCGTGGCACCTTAGCCAAGTGTCTTCTACTGTAGCCTCACGCCGACCAAATCCTTCTGTGTAGATTTGGTAGACGGAAGCTGAAAGAATCCCATCGTATATATATATATGTGTTTGTGTCTATGTTTTTCCTCCCATCATCGCTTGACAACCGATGTTGGTGTGTTTACGTCCTGTAACTTTGCGGTTCGGCGAAAAGAAACCGATAGATTAAGTACTAGGCTTATACAAAGTATAATTCCTGGGGTCGATTTGTTCGACTAAAAAGGTGGTGATCCAGCCCGGCCGCAGTCAAATGACTGAAACAAGTAAAGGAATAGAGGAACTTAAAAGAGAATGTCGAGTCAGAACACAAAATACTGCGATAGTCATCATGAAAGAATCTTTCATATGGTTTTATGACGCACATAAGGCATCTTACTTTACGTTACTCGCTACCACGTAACTTCGGCCCTCCTGCTTACATATATCACAAGCTCATGTGAGGGGTTCTCTCATGGCAACTATCGCAGTTTCTGTGTTCTAACACAACATTCGCTTTTAAGTGGGGATGAATAATAGTATTCATGTTTGTGTTGCATATATTTGAGTGTATAATTTGTTGTTATTATTATAAAACGTCTCTCTTTTATCTTTTATTAGAGTGCGGCCATGCTGGGGCACCGTCTAAATAGTTAAGTCGAACAAATTGGGCCCAATACAAATTTTTGAATTTTGGCACTTGTTCTATCGGTCTCTGATCCAAGACGCTAGATTAAGGGGACGTAAACTAACCATCACTGGTTGTCCAGCAGTTGGGTGGAACAAACATGAACACAAAGACACACACCACACACTCGTGTGTGTGTGTGTGTGTGTGTGTGTGTGTGTGTGTGTAAGTTGTTATTTTATACAATAAGAATAACTTTACATTAAGCTGACAGATTAATAACTACTTTTGGTAGAGAACAAGTTTCCTATTTCTTTATTGCCCACAAGGGGCTAAACACGGAGGGGACAAACAAGGACAGACAAAGGGATTAAGTCGATTACATCGATCCCAGTGCGTAACTGGTACTTAATTTATCGACCCCGAAAGTATAAAAGGCAAAGTCGACCTCGGCGGAATTTGAACTCAGAACGTAACGATAGACGAAAAACCGCTAAGCATTTCACCCGGCGTGCTTACGTTTCTGCCAGCTCGCCGTAGAGAACAAGTTTCCGTCTACCACAAAGCATTAGTCGATCTTACGCTATTGTAGGAAACAATTGTCCAAGGTGGCGCGCAGTGGGACTGAACCCAAACTCATATGGCTGCAAAGTGAGCTACTTAACCACGCAGCTTTGCTCGTGACTACATTTACATAAGAAATATGAAATTGTCATAATTCTTTTTGATCAGGGATGACTCAAAGTTAAACAACAACAAAGACATTGACAGCACTTCCCGATTCCAGAGTTTTTTCTCATAGTAACTACCACAGTAGAGTTTGCTCTAACAGAACATTAACGTTTAAATAACATCTCTCGGTATTAATTCTATCTCTGTCCCTAATAAATTCTTTTTAACAAGGTCACTGGCTTATTGCCACACCAGAGCCTGTTCTGATTTCCTAAGAGATAATCTACACAAATTACGCGAAGATCGCAGCTGTCAGTGGAAGAACAAAGATTTCCTGTTACAATCTGTCGTAACATCGAAAGATAGAATCAAATCCAGCAAAAACAATCATTAATAAACATACCCAGGATTTAGAACAATTACTATTTGTGTAGAATGTGCACATTTATTAAAGGGAGATTTACTGTTTGTCATACCGATTATATTGAGTAGTTGTAATTATGTTGAGCTATTAACAAACAAGACACTGGTTTAGTTTACTTTTACATCAATGTTGATATTACTGAATTTTTGCTCTCTTTTTCTTTGTGAAGAAATATTCTTTGTGAAGAAATATTCTTTGTTCAAAAATTTAATCACAAATTTGCCGTTTTACTCTACCTTACTCACCACATAAATGAAATATATGTATATGTACATGTGTTTATATATACGATATAAGTGTATATTTGTGTGTGTATACATATATATATATGTATTTGTATAAATACACACACACACACACACACACACACACACACACACACACACACACACACACACACACACACACACACACACACACACATATATATATATGTACGTGTATATGCTTGTGTGTGTATGGACAAATACACCAGTTTTGTGGTATAAGATACAGCAGTTCAAGTGTATAGTGATTTGAATTTCTGTATTAAAAGAAATATAATAAATGTTAGCTGGTTGGTCGATAATTAGTTGGTCGGTCTGTTTGTTGGTTGATTTTTCCTGTCACATTTTCCGTCGTATAGAGAGAGGGAGAAAGTGTAAAAGAGAGATACAGGGAGAGTTAAATAAGAGGAGCAGGAAAAGTGCACATAGATGTTTTGGGTGCAGACAATGTATAAAAGAACACTCTATGCAGTGAGAGAGAAAGGATTACGGAGATAGAAGATGAAGAGAAAAGGGAATAAATGACACAATTATAAAGGGTAAAGGAGGAAGACCCCCTTCGGCCATGAATGACCATGGAATTGCACCTAGAAAGTTACCCTCAGAGGCACAAATCCGAACAAGGTTGTTTATGGAAGACCAACAGTCACCCCATGCATACTAGCCTCTGCTCTCCACACCATTGATCTTATCCAAGGGAAAGGAAAAGGCCGATACAGCTTGGCACCAATGATGTAGCAACTCATTTCTACAGCTGAGTGGACTGGAGCAACGTGAAATAAAGTGTTTTGCTCAAGAACACAACACACAACCGGCAAGCAGGATGAATCAAACTCACTAGAACTAAGATTATAATTGTATTTATAGTACATTCATTGTTATTACCCATCGTGGCAAAAGGATACTTCCAAAGATACCCGTCACGAGTGATAAGCCTAATCATGTTTACCTAACAAATGACTAGCACACATGCGTAGACACTCATGTATTAATTTTTGCTGGGTCTGCAAAGAAACGTGATGTTTAGCGTTGTCCCGAAGAAAGGCGACACTCACCCAATTGGTCAATTCTGGACGTTTTTCATCGATTGCCTCCCTTAACTGGTCTAAATGAAAACAGTAATGTCGGAATCCAATGTCTGATTTTGCGAAAGGAGCTTCTAATACGCTCTTCCAATCTCACCAGACACAGAGCATCATCTTCGTCGGATATTGACTGGCTTTTGAAGTGATTAAAAATAGTTCATTTCGCTTTCTCCAGGATCTTCTTCTCTCCACATTGTTGTAAACAATCCATTTTTCATTACCTGTGATGTTTCTTTTGAAAAATGAATAATTTTTGTTGCATTTGAGAGAGAATCGTAGATGGAAATGCAGTCCATTAGATTTTCTCCCATCTTAACATCATAGCGATTCACACATCTTAACATCATGGTGATTCACGCATCCAAGTATTTTTAAATACTTTATAACATTCACATGAGATGTGTGGAGTATCTCTGAAATGCCTCGAGTCATATGGTCTGGATTATATTTTATTAGTGTTCCAACGACCGCATGCCACCGGAAGGTTCACTGTCTACCAGATCAAAATTTTCACTCCTAAACCTCACAAGTCTCTTATGAACAGACCTTTCATTTGTGGCACTATCTCCATAAATTGCACATACGTTTTTTACCGTTTGCACAGCGAGGTTTTTTTTCCGGAATTGAAAGAACATCAAATTAAGAAAATGCATCTTATTTTTTTTTTTTTCACTTTTAAGTTAAAAACAGAAGAAATAAACTATCCACACAGTAGTCGCATAGCAAGACGTGTTGAAATGTCACCTTTCAGAAAATACAGATACGTAATATGCTTATGTTGCATAAGGAAAGTAAATCATGCGAAAAACGGTACGAACTTTTGTTCCAAACCAGTATATATAACATTTGCAAATCCATTTTGACTTTTGTGGAATTCTGACAAAAGTTTTGCTCCATAGATAAAAATAAAACAACCAAACTACCAAACCTGAGATTATTAGAGAATTATCTGAAATATTTCTTAGAACGGGAAGCATACAATATACCTCGGAGATCACGTTATTATCTTGTTTTGCTGTTTTGCTTTCACCAACAGCAGACTTCTCCTTCACATCCAACAGATATTTTATTGTCTAAAACAAACCAGTCCCGTAGCAGAAGGATAAATATTTGCAAGAAAGTATTTTGTCCTTTTTCTTTATTTTTAGCAAATATTTTTAGCAAAATATTTGTATATTTGTATAATACTTTTTCAGTTTTGTACAGTAACTATTGGGTTGGTGCATAATTATTGCGGCTTTTTTTCAACAAATTTTATTCATCAAAAACAATAACAATATTTAACAAAAACATCTTGAAATGACGGTCTGACCGCCTGCCAAGCAAGTGGGAAGCAGTAATTGAAGTAGATCGTGAACATGCTCTCGAATAATATGCATTAGGAAGAGCATCCAGCTGTAGAAACTGAGAAACTCTGCCAGATCAGAACCGTCGAACCCTTGCCAGCATAGAAAGCGAATGTTAAACGACGATGCGATGATGATGATGATGATATATATACATACATACGTATGTACATACATACATACATACGTACGTACATACATACACACACACACACACACACACACACACACACACACACACACACACACACACACACATAGTAAATCCAAAAAGAACTACAAACGCAAAAAAATACAACAACGCGAGGACGTGGTACATGTAAAGTATTAGCAGACGCTCATGGAAGGAAAGAAAGATGGTTTAACGTTTCTAGCAGACGCTCTTCTTCGGAAGCAGAGGAAAGTCCAATAGAAAAGCAAGACGGAGGAAAAGAAATCGCCAACGATTCACATGTGGTTACATTTTTAAAATGTATATAAACTAAAGCACATAAATGTGAAACAAGGTGGTCAAAAATAGTACTCGAATACTGGAGGTAGAGTAATACGTTTTATTATTATTATCAAAGCTGCAAAAACATCACAAAAATATCACAATAAACTATATATGTAGTGGTTAGATAGAGAAGAAGAAATTGTACTGACCCCCGAATGGGAAGACAAAGAAATGTTGTTTATCATGTAACGTTGCAATAAGTTCCAAGTTAACAAATTATATCAGTTTTGATCAAAATTGTTCTTTGCTTGAAAAATATTGGTCAGATTTAATAAAATTTAATATGGACTCAATGCCCAAGGCCCAATGAAGAGCCATCCATAGGCCCAAGTCCCAATGAAGAGCCATCCATAGGAGCTAGCTTGAAAGCTGGCCGATAGGGCGGCTTTTAAACTAGTAAATAATAAAATCTAATTAAATATGTACATTCTATGCAACTTCTTCCCTCATTTCGATTCAAAACTTCTAATCGCACTGTCACAATAAATAATTAATTACATCTAATTACCTGCATTTAGATAGAAATCAGAAAAGATAATAGTAACTATTATTCATCAGTCTTCATATACAGCTCTCAGTCAGTAATTGCTCTGCAGAAACATGTCAGAAATATCAGAAATATGCTGAATATTTCCAAAGACTTCCTCATATATATTTCTTTACATTTTCTTCAACCTTCTCTTATACATAATTTATCTTTCAATTGGAATTCATGACACACTTCGATTAGTGACGGTATGTTTATGACAAATTTGATTCAAAACTTATCAGTAATGAGGTTTCCATGGTGATTTCTGGTGCTTTGTTTATTGTTCAGCAACTAATCGTGCCGGAAACATTTCACTTAATTTAGAAAGTGTTGTTGTTGTTGTTGTTATTTCTGTTGTTCTTTTTACAGCCTATTTTGAGAACGACTTGAAAACAGATGACACATCAAAATGTATGTATGTATGTATGTATGTATGTTTGTATGTACTTGAATATATGTGTGTGTGTGTGTGTGTGTGTGTGTTTGTGGAGGTGCATTGGCTCAGCGGTCAGAGCAGCGGACTTGCAGTCGTAGGATTGCGGTTTCGATTCTCAGACCGGGCGTTGTGAGTGTTTATTGAGCGAAAAACACCTAAAGCTTATTCTCTTGGACCTCTTTAGCCATTTGATGTTTAAAAAAATTTATTATGCTTTTTAATTAAATATTATTAGGAATTCTAAAAAAAAAATCGTGAAAATATTTTGTGCTGTAGAATTAAAAGCAATTTATTGCACATAATTTTAACAAAATCTTATATGGTCCCTGAAATATTGTGTGGACCAGGTTGAGAATCCCTAATATGGATTTATAATACTTCTTGCCCCAAATTTATTGACTTTAAAAATGCTTTTGATTCTGTGACATGAGGTATTGTGGATTGTTATTATAAGATACACCATTTACCAGACAACAGTAAATGCTATAATGTCCTTCCACGAACATGCATAAAATCTCGGTTGGGTTAAGGTTTCTCAACGTAACTAACAAAGATGCTGTTAGGTAAATGGGTGTTCTTTCGGCAAACGTTTTCAGCGTGATACTTCAATACGCAAAAGGTCCATTTTTTAAAACAAATATTTTTCATATTTTGAAAGAAATGTTAAGTGACGAGCAGCCAGAGTTGTCACCATGCCGGAAAAAATGCTTAGCAGCATTTCGTCCGTCTTTACTTTCTGAGTTCAAATTCTGCAAGGCTTACTTTGCCTCTCATCTTACGAGGATCGATGAAATAAGTACCAGAAATTTGTGGCTTTGTGCTAGAATCTGAACTCAATATTCTCTTCTACTCTAGGCACAAGGGCAGAAATTTTTGGGGAGCGGGGCCAGTCGACTAGATCGACTTCACTATGTAACTGGTACTTAATTTATCGACCCCGAAAGGATGAAAAGTAAAGTCGACCTCGGCGGAATTTGATTTGAAATCAATATTTTTAAAGACATGCAGAAGCAGAATATTTCAAAATGTAGAAGACTCCATCTTGTTGACAATATTGATTTATGGAACATGAGAAATTCCGGCTTCGAAATATATCTATTTTATGGATTGCATGTATTATTACATGTGCACGAAATAGAAGAAATAAGTGCGTGGAAAAGGCTAAGAGGGAATTACAGATCAGTATGGAAAATAAAAGATATTAATCTAATTGAAAAGACGATCAAACAGGTCGGTGAATTTCAATATTTAGTAAAAACAAAAGTGGAAGATAGGGAATCTAAGTAAGATTTAAAATATCTGATTACAACAGATGCAGATGTTTTGGTAGTTTTAGAACTTTTGGGAAATTACAATAAAATTTAGAAAAGCATGTTTTGTATGAAATATAGTATTTTCAAATGCACTTTATCGGTGCGAAATAAGGACGTTATGTGCTGAAGGTAGGAAAAAATTCATAGATTTTGTATCGAAACGATATACAAATTTACTTAATAAGAATTTAGAAACTTCGAGAGAACGTGAAATAATTAGTTTTGTTTAACGATGAAACTAAAATAGATAAAGCTATAAATAATTCTTTCTAATCTTGGCACGAGGCCAGCAGTTTAGAGGGGAATGGTAAATCGATAACATCGCCCCCAGTTTTCAAATGGTACTTATTCTATCGACCTCGAGAGGAGAAAAGGCAAAATAAACCTCGGTTGAATTTGAACTCGCAAGGTAAAGAGTCCAAAGAAATGCCGCTAATCATTTTGTCCGGCACTGTAACGATTCTGCCAGACTTGCTGTCAATACTGGGGAGCAAATGACGAAGGCTTCTCGTGGGACTGGAAACCATGTCTTCTGTAAACATGACAGACGTTCTAACATTGGACCAAAGCAATCCTTCGAATTTCGCTACCCATTTCAGAAGCTTTGTACTCACCAACGAGAAGTGCATGGTGTTTAGTTAATAGCTTGATCTACTTCGAATTTTACCGTTACAACCCCATCCAAAAGAGAACCCGATATAGAAATGTCACGCTAAAATATCAGATTAAAAACAATTTTAAGAAAGTAACTGTTGACAGGACTACGAAGCAGGGAGTATTCTATCCAGTGTTAAAAGAGGGAAAGGATGTGGTTTGTTGAAGCCTCGCAGCAATATGAGACCTGCTAGAAAGAATAGCGAAATTTCTCTCAAATTGCACTCTTTCGACTGGAACTGTCACGCTTGCTACAGCGTATTTGATAAAATATTGGATTTTTCAGAATTCACTTTGAGGTTGTACAACCACGAAGATAACTGAATATTCAAGCAAAAAGAGTCATATGAACATTATATAAAGATGTTTGTGTGTGTGTGTGTGTGTGTGTGAATATTTATAAATACAAAATCAGAATCCATGGATTTTAGTACTGGTATGCCACGGAAAACATTTATTTTTGATAAATTATAACATCTTTCTTTCAAATCATGTTATTTGCAGTGTAATTTCGCAGCGTTTCGGACCGTATCCTTTGTGGTAGAGAGAGAGAGAGAGAGAGAGAGAGAGAGAGAGAGAGAGAGAGAGACAAACAGACAGACAGAGAAGCAAATGTGTCACTCATCTATCGCGGTATGGTACACCAGATATAAACGAAGGACGCAAAAACGCAATTGTACATAAAACTCGTCAACCAAGCCTCAGCTAGAAATAAACTGCAGCTTTTGATGTTTAATTCTTTTGATCTTATCAAGAACTTGAAGATGAAGGAATGGCGGTTCTATTCCAAAGCTACTGATGCTTAAAGTAAATAACTCAACCTGCTTGTGGTACCTACGTTGATAAGTAGTCTTGGACGTTGGGAGCTAATTAAAGGTAACTCCCCAAACTAGAGGAGGCCCGTGCCCATCAGTCCAAAAGTACCCTTCTATTTGTTTATACAGGCAGGTTCATGATCCATTGCTGGTTTGCTAGGTCTGTCGCGACTTCACCATATTACCAACTTTTGCAAGCCAAGTGGACTGGTACTCCGTTGGTTACGACAACGACGACGACAAGTGCTTCACCTGATCCAATCAAAGGAACAACCTGCTCGTGAGATTAACGTGCAACTGGCTGAACACTCAGGAAGGTTCAGCGTGACACACAATGGGACAAGGTCGGTCCTTTGAAATGCAGGTACAAATTATTGCTGCCAGCTGACTGGACTGGAGCAGCATGAAATAAAGTGTCTTGCTCAAGGATACAACGCATCACCCTGTCCGGGAATGGAAACCGCAATCTTAAGATCATTAGTTTAACACGCTAACCAATAAGCCATGCACCTCTACAAGAACGAATCAATTTAAACAATAATACAGCGTGAGGAAAGGACAAGGGAGATAATAACTGACGTGTATCTGGTTGTAGCAGTCAACTCGTCTATGAGCAATTGGTCTTTTTTTTTTAAACTATCTTATGTCGCAATAGTGAATACGTAGGCGCCGGAATACCTGTGTGGTAAGTAGCTTGCTTGCCAACACATAGTTCCGGGTTCAGACCCACTGCGTGGCACCATGGCAACGTGTCTTCTACTATAGCCTCGAGCCGACCAAAGCCTTGTGAGTGGATTTGGTAGATGGAAACTGAAAGAAGCCCGTCGCACACACACACACACACATATATATATATATATATATATATATATATATATATATATATATATATATATATATATATATATATATATATATATATATATATACATATATATATATATAAATTTAAATAATAAGGGTGAAAAATTGAATATTAATTGGATTAATATCAATTTAAAACGAGTGGCCTAGCATATTGAAAAATCTGAAGATTTAGAAAAATTATATTACATACATATGTATGTAATATATATATATATATAAATATATATATATATATATATATATATATATATATATATATATATATATATGTGTGTGTGTGTGTGTGTGTGTGTGTGTGTGTGTGTGTGTGTTTGTGTGTGTGTGTGTGTGTTTGTGCCCCACCATCGCTTGACAATTGGTGTTGTGTGTTTACGTCCCCGTAACTTAACGGTTCGACAAAAGAGACCGATAGAATAAGTACTAGGCTTACAAAGAATAAGTCTCGGTGTCGATCTATTCGAGTAGAGGCGGTGCTCCAGCATGGCTGCAGTCAAAAAGAATAAATGAAATTAGAGTATATAAAACACTTTTAGTCGATTACAACTAAAGTTTGGAAATAATTGTAGCAGGATATAGGAAGCAATACGTGCGCATGCGTATGTACATTTAGACAAAAACACACCTACACGCACACTTACACGCACACAGAAAATACAAAGAGGCATATATACACACGCAAATATATATAGACTCGCACGCGAAGAAACGTGTACAGAGGTATTTCATTCATTTCCTTTGGAAAAGTCAAACCTTTACATAGCTTATGAATAAATAAGGATTTTTCCATGACTTAGGCCTTATTATTCTACCATTATTAATATTTTACTATACACTATGAAGAACTGTTATTCCTAGACACACACACACACACACATATATCGTTGCTATTATGCAAAAGTATCGTAAGTCCAAAACGTTGCTCTTTTAGAAAACGGAAAAATAGTTTCCCCATTCTATTTTTTACATTAACAACAGTTTCAGCTTAACAATAATACTTTGTTGGGTGCAGAAAATCGTAACTCCATGCATGTATGATATTTTCAGTCAGAAATATTTTTGCAAAACTGTCTTATGTGGGACTTACTACACTTTTGAAAAAATGCTAAACCTTTATACCACACTTAGACAATTTTTATCTGAAGCAGCTGGAAATACGATAGTTTGACCAAAAGAACCGTCTATTGAAAGCAAACTAAATATTAAAAAATAAAAAAAAACGGCATTTGGCCAAATTTGGACACACGACAGTTTAACATAATAACAACATGTACGTACGTATATACAGGCCAATGACACGCAAGAAGACTTTACACCCTATCAATAATAAATATATTTGCCGACATAAATCACCGTTAGTATCCATGGTGTTGATATTTTTCCTCATAAATATTGACATTAAAATATTTGTCTACAAACACGAAATATCCAGAGATTATTTTATAGACGTCACTATTATCATACACACATACAAACACATACAAACAGAAAAGCACTCAAGCAACGCACACATAAAATGAGCCCCGTCTGAGGTTGTTGAAGAATAGAGACATGAAACTCGGAGTAATGAGATGCTTTAATCTGTAAATATAACCCAATATAATATATTAGCTTTATCTATTCGATCAAATTCATTAATTTATCTACAACTTTGATTCTTAGCATTCCTTTGTTCGTAATAACTGTTATAGACATCAGTACAAAATATCTATCTATCTATCTATCTATCTATCTATCTATCTATCTATCTATCTATCTATCTATCTATCTATCTGTCTGTCTATCTATTTATCTATCTATCTGTTTATCTATATTCATTTGTATACAGATACATACATATGCTATATATGTGTGTATATATATATGTGTGTATGTACGCACGTGTGTATGTATGTATGTATACTTATGTGCGTGTCTGTCTGTCCTTGTTCCCCGACTAGCCTTGACAAGCGGTTTTGATTGGTTTACGTCCCTGAAACTTAGCAGCTTGACAAAAGAGACCGATTCAACAAATACCAGACTTGAAGAATATAGGTACTGTTGTTGATTTCTTCGACTCAACCTCACAAGGCAGTGCCCCAGTATAGCTGCTGGCCAATGACTGAAAGAAGCAGACCGTAAAAGATATATTAAAGTAAGGAACTCTCAAGAGAATTGAATAGCAGAGGGTCTTCAGAAAAGGAACCTCTCTCAGGCAAGTGTTTCGGACCTTAACTTCTTACACTCTAAGGGGGCCGAGCAGCGTCCAGGTCAAGACTCCTGGGTGTTTTTCTGTCGGAAGATTTTGGCCTTTTGGACATCGGAGTTACTTCCTTTAGCGTTAAAATACGAAAATATGGAGGTTGATTCTCCTCCTCCTCCTCCTCCTCCTCCTCCTCCTCCTCCTCCTCCTCCTCCTCCTCCTCCTCCTCCAGATGCAGCTGGAAAAACTCTCCGCTGTCTCTGATATTGCCTTAAGGCCTTCGTCTTGTTCTTCCAATTTTCTCAGCGACTGAGAGTTAGTTCATTAGATGGTAAGCAACTTTGCTCCCAAAAACCCTGGCTCCATTTTCTATGGCGAGGAACTTGATCGGGCTGTTTGCTTCTCTCAAGCTGTTGGCCAGACAGGGGTGGTTTTCGATCTTGAACACGTGTGCTTCTTCTATTCTACTTGCAAGCATTATGGTGAGTTCAATGAAAATCCGTTCCTTTGATGAATTGGAATGGAGTAGGATATCTGGCCTCAAGTCACTCTTCCTCATGATTTCTGGTTGTTTTGTTGATCCTGGGAGATCTGCTGAGCATTCACCATCATCCGCACCACCCACAAGACTCCATTCCCGCCCAACCCCGTATGGCATAGCTGTTCTTATCTACGTTTGCTGCCTCCCGCTGGAGGTTCTGTTTTAAATCTTGCCGCGCATATCGCGTGTACAATCGTGCCACCAATGTATCTTGGGCGAATGCTACTCAACAGAATGTTCCGTTTCTGCCTACCCTGGCAGAGTGGGCACTCAAGATTATTTGAATTTCCTCTCTTCAGTAAGTATACGTTTGAAGGCAGCATATCATTGACAGATCTGTGGATAAAACTTATTCTAAGAGGTGCCATATGTCACAAGTCATTCCAGCTGAGACACTTCTGGAGTGGACTTCTTTCCCACGTCGTTCACTGGCCCTGTTGGCTCTGCTGTACTGCATATGTCGCAGATAGTGAACGTATCCTTGTGTTGATTGACACGCCATGGCATTCATTATATACGTGTGTATTCTGAATGTGTGCATGTGTGGTGACGTCAAGAGAGCCATGTACTTTTTTCATCAAGAAATAACAAAAAATGTGTTTAATCGTTTAAATAGAGGTTCAAATGTCACAAAAATTTGTACTGCACTGCCGAAGGTAAGTATACAAATAAATATGCAAAATAATTAAGATAAAATATACTATTTCTGAGATACTTCAGTTACAAACAAACATCCCTAGAATATTATCAAGATCGTAAAATTACTTTGTTTATTATATAGGCAGTAGTTAGAAGTGCTGAAATAAAAACCCGAAACGTAATGGTATCAAAAGATGTGAAGAAGAACAGAATTACTTATTCTTTTGGATTATTTACATATGTTTTTTGAAAACCCAATCTCAACGCTACGATGTTTCTGTGTTCGCTCATTTCGGAAGACATTATTCTGTTCACCTTTTTGTAGAAGCATATTTTTTTTATTCTTAAATTATTTTCTACAACGCCTTTTAATATAACTGCAATTCTAAATATATTTTTATACGTCTATACTTTTATACTTCTACACTTTTATAAACTAATTTCACTCATCTATTTATATATACTCTTTTACTTGTTTCAGTCATTTGACTGCGGCCATGCTATATTAATTTTTTATATATTTATGTATTCATAGATTTTTAATATATAGTAATATTTTAATGACTGCTACATTGGTATATTTAAAAACTACATCGATCCTAGGCACAATATATGTGTATATACATTGTTTAACCTATTTGAGATTCTCCTTAATACACACACACACACACATTTATATATATATATATATATATATATATATATATATATATATATATATATATATATATTATATAAAATTAAATAAATAATAAGGGTAGAAATTGATATTAATCAATTAAAACCAGCGGCTTGGCATAATTAAAAAATCCGAAGATTAAAAATTGTGTTACATACAAGATTAAATGGAATGACCACTAAAGTGGACACCTAATATGCTAAACATAGACGTCAAATAGCCATTACCACGAAGAATGTGTTCTCAAGAAAAATCTCAGCAAAACGCCAAAATGTAAAAATGAGTAAGACAAATGAAAATATAGTAAATAAAAAACGATTTGTAGATGATGTATATAAATTTTTCTTTAGTCGTATGCCGTTGGGAAAATAGTTTTTAGTCGCTACTGACAGTATTCATCGGAGAGAAAGGAAGATAGATGAGAGAGAGAGAGAGAGAGAGGAGAGAAGAAGAAGAAGAAGAAGAAGAAGAAGAAGAAGAAGAAGAAGAAGAAGAAGAAGAAGAAGAAGAAGAAGAAGAACAACAACAACAACAACAACAACAACAACAACAACTACAACAACAAGAAAAAGTTGCCGCTCTTGTGCTTTTCGTTTATCAAAATATGATATCGCCACACTAAGATTAATGAAGGGCATAAAAAACTCGTTTGATCATTAGTTTACTCAAATAGACTTTACCTGGAGCCAAACACGGGTGGCATGTATTTCATTTGATCACACCACAAACGATAAACGGAAGAAATATTTGACTCTTCACTAATACTAGCAATGCTTACAGCACATACCTATACCAGTCTGTGTTACCGAGGTACTGATAGGAAAACTTGGCTGTGGAGTGTTAACTAATCTTATTCACAGACATATTCCGCAATGGAAAAGGCTGGATAGATTAGCTGACACTTATCTGATGCTAGAAGTCTGCATCTCTATCACCATGTCTACAAGAAGCATTACAAAAATATATTATAGTTGTAGATAAAGAAATAGTATAAGGAACAAAAAAAGGAAATAAAATTGAAATAGATATCGAAATACGTACGTATTCATAAAAGACACACTCAGACAAGCGTAGTTACATCAAGTACAAACACACATACAGATATATAGTTATATATATATATGGTTATGAATGTGAATATGTCTATGTGATACTGTGTGTGTATATATGCGAAGGTGCGTGGCTTAGTGGTTAGGGCATTAAGCTCATGATCGTAAGGTAGTGAGTTCAATTCCCGGCGACGCGTTGTGTCCTTGAACAAGACACTTTACTTCACGTTTCTCCAGTCTACTCAGCTGACAAAACTGAGTAGTATTTCGAAGGGCCAGCCTTACCACACTTTGTGTCACGCTGAATCTCCTTGAGAACTACGTTCATTTATTTTATTTATGTTTTATTTATTAAAATTTTCCGTTGTTAGACTGCAGCCATGATGGCCATTAGACTGCGGCCATGATGGTCATTATACTGCGGCCATGGTGGTCATTAGATTGCGGCCTTAAAGAATTTTTAGTCGAACGAAAACAACCCCAGTACTTATTTTTATTTTAAGCCTAGTACTTATTCTATCGTTCACTTATGCCGAACCGCTAATTTACCGGGTCGTAAACACACCATCACCGGTTGTCAAGCGGTGGTGGTGGACAAAAACAGACATAAAGACACAGAGACACACACATATACACATGCTTCCCTCAGTTTCCGTCTACCAAATCCACTCACAAAGTTTTGGTCGGCCCAAGGCTATAGTAGAAGACACCTACCCAAGCTGCCACGCAGTGAGACTGAACCTGGGACCATGTGGTTGGGAAGTAAGCCTCTTACCACACATCCACGCCTACACCTTCAATTTTTTTCCATGAGGCGAATGACATTTCTTATAATCCATCGATGTTTCGAGTTTGCCTTATAGGCAAACACGGATTAAGAGAGAATTGAAGTAAATGTCATATCCAACAATTATATTCGTGTGTGTGTGTGTGCGCGCGCGCGTATTAGAAAAGGTTTTACGTCGGAGAATCGGAGCTTTTATATTCATTTTCGTTCTTATGACGAGTTATAATGAAAACAATTAAGCGTGAAACTGAAGACTTACTGTCTCTTGTATAGAATTATGTAATTTTTCAGTTTAATGTTAAATTGCTTCTATAAAACGAAATAAGAACAAACATTGATACATATATACGTACACACACACACATATACACATATGTATATAGAAATATGTATATATATATATATATATATATATATATATATATATATATATATATATATATATATACATATATGCCATGATTGACCGCTTGTGTTGGTGGTAGTATATCGTCTGTATGTACAACTTTTCCTGTTACAGCGTTCTGATTAAAACATCATATGTATGAAAGTTTTATGTCTCTAGAATAAATAATTCAACAGCGTTCGATTAGCGAATGTTTGAATTCATTTCTCTGGCCTGGTGTTACCAACACCTGTTGTATCCAAGCGTTTTCCTTCATCTCATTAAAATAGAATTCTGTTAATATTTGTCTCTTTTTCTTTCTTTTTTCTTGTTATTCTTTCATATTTTTGATAATAACTTTAATAATAAATACGCATATCATCGTCTTGGTTCTTGTAATTTCATCTGCTCACGATATTTTATTATCAACCTGGAAGGTATTAGTAAGTAGCCGTAAACATTTTCTTTGCTGAAATCTTATAAACAAGATTCAGTGGTCAGGATGGGAGTAGTTTTGACTAAAGAGAAAAGCTAGGTTGAAACATCGGTGTCTCAGAGTCCTCTTACGTCACTGAACCTAATGTGTTGTCGGCGTAAAGGACCCAAGGGAGAAAGTGTTCGCCGAAGGCGAAATATAGCAGTGGTTAATATATTCATTCGAAATATAAATTTAAAATTTGTATAAAACTGGACGTAATAATGCAGCAGATTTTCTTTTGCTAATGAAAGGAATCCCATCATATATTTTTCTTATACTGGTTTTGTATGGAAAAGGCCTATCTTTTTCCATCGTACGTGGACTTGATGACGTCAACGTCGTTTTGGCTAGTTTCAATTCACCGGTTGTAGGGAAAAATATGTGTAGGAAAGAAATACCAGAAATCGGGGGTTATGATTGAAAATAGCATGGTGTTGTAATCCGTGCGATGCCTGTAATCAATGCGACGCCTGAAGAGACAAAATGCGTAAAGGAAGATGAGGTTTGTGTGACATCTAAAATCTAGAAAGTGAAGGGACCGCGGCAGCTGCGGTAGAAAAGGCAGGGAAGCCAGTTTGTCTACATGCCAGAGTTCAATGTGTGCTTATGAGGGACTTAAAGATTATATATATATATATATATATATATATATATATATATATATATATATATATATATATATATATTGTCCACGTTTCTCTTGCAACGTCCTGTACCCAGATATGCATCTATATATACATGTAGATATAGATATGTACATACATGTACGTATATATGCATATACTCATATATTATTTGTATTATATATATATATATATATATATATATATATATATATATATATATATATATATATATATATATATATATATATATATATGTATATATATATATATATATATATATGTATATATATATATATATATGTATATATATATATATATATATATATATATGTATATATATATATATATATATATATATATATACATATATATATATATATGTATACATACACACATATATGTTTGTGTGTGTATGTGTTAAAACTATTTAACAATAGACTGAATAGGTTTTGGTAAAGTACACGTGTCTTAAGCTTTCACAGGAAGAAGAATGACACACTTCCACACCCAAATATAAGTTTAATCTGTTTCCAAAGTACTCTGTAGAAGATTATGCCTTGAGGTCAGTTAGTTGCGAAACGAACATTTTGACCTTAAAATATCTCAAAGTACACTTGACATTCTGAATACTTCTGCTTATTAAAGCGGGATTCAAAATAACCTTTCAGCCAATTCCTTTGCAAACAATTGAAAATTTTCCAGTATTACTTGATATATTCAATAAGAATAAAAGATGAAGATCTGAAAATTTTCAGTTTTTGCTTTTATTCATAGAATTGATTTTGCAACTTTGCAACACATGGAAGTGCATATTGCAGTGTAGAGAACAAATCTATTTTAATTGCAATCTTTACATTCTGAGTTCAAATTCCACCGAGGTCGGCTTTGCCTTTCATCCTTTCGGGATTGATAAATTAAGTACCAGTTGCGAACTGGAGTCTTTCTAATCGACTGGGTCCCTCCCCCCCAAATTTCGATCCTTGTGCCTAGAGTAGAAAAGAAAAGAATATATAGTACTACGTTATACCTCAACTCACCGAATTTATAAACCGTATTTGGCCTAATTTTTACCTCAAAATATAAATAAATAAATACATACATACATACGTGTGTGTGACGGTGCGTGGTTTAGTGATTAGGATCTTCAGCTCACGATCAAAAAGTTGTGAGTTCGATTCCAAGCGATGCGTTGTGTCCTTGAGCAAGACACTTTATTTCACGTTGCTCCAGTTCACTCAGCTGGCAAAAATGAGTTCTACCTGTATTTCAAAGGGCCAATTTTGTCACATTCTGTGTCACGCTGAATCTCCCTGAGAAGTACGTGAGGGGTACACGTGTCTGTGGAGTACTCAGCTATGTACACGCTATTTCACGAGCAGACGTCTCTGTTGATCAGATCAACTGGAACCCTCGTCGTCGTAACCGACAGAGTGCCAGGTATATATATATATATATATATATGAGAATAATATATATATATATATATATATATATATATATATATATATATATATATATATATATATATATATATATATATATATATACATACATATATACAGGGTGCAATGGGTAAATAATCGCCATTTTATATTCTTAATTTCGTGCATGCGACTACACAATATAATAGGGTCAGTTGGGCACCGTCTGTGAGGAAAACAGCACCATGATGCAATTTACTCTGCGAGAAATTTGGAAACAACATGCTGTACTGCTTGGCATCTTCGTGAGAGATCGCTGCAGTAGTGATTTTACACTGCTATAGTGGACAAGTGCTAGATTTCGCTGCACAACTGAAAATCCTCTGTGCAGGAATACATTGTGGGCATGGTGCTTTACAACCAACAGTCGCTGAACTTCAGCATCATTTTCATCAAACCAGTCTCTGTTGTCTGTGTCTGGCTGTAGCATATCCCAGTGTTTCAGCAGCACATTGAAGAACCTGGTATCGAAAATCTTCCCATACTGTAGTATTTTCAATGCTGGACAAGCAGGTTCGGAGCTCTTTCCTCAACACAGCATATATCTTGTGGATATTAGGACGCCAAGGAATGCCAACTGGCCTGCTTCTCTCTCTCACTCTAATCATCATCCGGAACTTTGCTCGCACCAGACTGTGGTCTGTCCAGCATTCCAATCCATGAAAGGACTTGACATTACAAACGTCATAGATGTCACTCGTGCAGATGATGACATAATCCAGCAAGTGCCAAACTTTGGACATTGGATGCATCCATGTTGTTGTGTGATCACCTTTGTGCAACAAAATGAGTGCTTGCGAAGTAAAGTCTGTGTTCATTGCAAAGCTCCAGCAGCATGAGATCATTACTATTCATTTTCCCTACACCAAAACGTCCTAAAGAGTTCCATGTTTACCAGTCTGTTCCAACCCTGACATTGAAATCCCCCAGTAGAATGACTTTATCGGAATTGTGGATTTTCCTAAGTATGGCTCCCAGTTGGGTATAAAAATAGTTTTATCTTCATCACAACTAGTTAAAGTAGGTGCATAGGCACTTACTAGAGTAGCGAACCGCCCACCTTTCAGGTGTAATCGTAGAATCATTAGACGTTCATTTATAGGAACAGGAAGCTCCTACAACTTCTTAAGGATGTCAGATCGAACGGCAAAGCAAACGTCAGCCTCTCTACGCTCCCCTTTTTGCCTCCTCTTCCAAAAAAGTGTATCCACCTCCTACTTCCTCCAGCTGATCATCACCTTCTGTACGAGCCTCTGAAAGTGCTGTTATATCAATATTATAGCGGTTCAGCTCCCGAGCAACAAGTGCAGTGCGTCTTTCAGGCCTACAATCACTCTTGTTATCCAACAGAGTGCGCACATTCCAACATGAAATGTTCGAGTTCCATCCAGATTTTTTGTAAATAAAAGTCTCTTTGTTTTTCGAGCGCAGGATGAACATCCGCCAGTCGCGCTAAACTGACCAGATATAGAAAGACAGGCAATTTTTGATTCACCTTTTCTAGAACCTCCCCGGCCTCCGAGTGAGCAGTGCCTTCTCCAAATAGAGCAGCTCAGACACCCACGCAGCATCCGAATCCTACCGCTGTCTTGGGCGACAAGGAGACGACTTTATATTTAGCATGGGCCGCCTACGTGCATGTCGCTGACTACATGCTTCCAACCCGTCAGGTCTGCATGCTTCACCACCTTCCCATCGCCGCAGGACTTCCGAATAAAAATAAAATAAAAATATACTAAAAATAAATAAATAGATAAATATATACTAAAACTAAAGATACATGTATACTGTAAAAATAAAATAAATATATATAGGGGGAAAAAGCAGCACGTATCGAGTAGAAGTCAGTAATGCCTGTGCAGAGTTTTAGGCCCAATAAGGCTTGCACGTCACGTCATAGACTCTCTCCACTTTATTGACATTATCCAGAGACAAGCCAGAGTAAGATGTCTGGTGCCAATATGAGTCGCAGGCTCAGGGATGTAGGAGCGCCATGATCTCTAGCACAAACCAAAGATCCCCAAAATGTCCAATGGCATTCCCTGCATATTTGGTATCAGAGTGACCTTCCTCTAGACACACGCTTCAACAGAAGCTGAGGGGTACCTCACTCCCAGTGGTCTTTCAGCACGCCGGACACCATTCCGGAATTTCTGCGCACTCGTGCTATTGCTAGATAGCTGTTGAGCCTGCACTAAGTTCATCCGATCTTTCAACAGGTTTTGTTTTTAATCCTGGTGGGGTTGTGATTTAATCGCTGACAACCCGACCATGCAACATGTTGTACTGGATTCCATGTTACCAGTAGCACTTATGAGAGCCTCATAAGTGACGTCACACACACACACACACACACACACACACACACACACACACACACACACACACACACACACACACACCACAAACGTCCATGTAAAGCTGGTAAGTCACGACAAACTGAGGAAGGTAAATAATAACCTTCACACAAATGAATAAACTAATAATATTTCCCCCTCTTCTCCAATAATATGTGGCTATTTATTTATTTTGTTATTCGTTTCTTTAAACCGAGGTTTGCAATTTCCCTGTTTCCTAAATTCTTCTGTCTGCAAGTAAGTAGGGGGTTAAACTTGTTTCATGAAAAATAGCTATTTTGGGTCAATTTGTTGATCCCCCCCCCCTCATTACTCATCAGTTTCTGGTCAATGGAGATATTGCGTGTACACATTTCTTACTGATTTTATTCATTCAAAATCCGAATTGAGATTTGGAGAAAAATATTCTTTGTTTCCCCAGAGTAAGATATATTTCCAAGGATTTTAAGATACTTATAAACTTTCCGCAATCGGATTGTCAATCTGTGGTTCGCTGCTGATTCGCAGAGCTAGCGAAAATGGCTTTTCTCCAGAGATTCAATTGTTATCCCCTGTCATTGTGTTCCAGTTTTTACCGTTTCTGTTGCTTTACTTTATGAAGTCGACGATAAATATTATTTATTACCAGAATTTCGAAAACAACGCAGTATCATAGAATTTCAGATTCTTTATATTTGGTAGACTAACTAATAATTAGATGTATTGAATCCACCAGATGATACCATACATGTATGTGATTCCTGTGAATTTGTGGTTGTACGTTAGAATTCGGTTTGGGTAAGGCTTGTTAATGGCAGCACACGGTACATTGGACCCCTTCTGTTTCACCACTTATTTCTCCCTTTCTCTCTTTCTTTCTCCCTCTCCGTCTGTCTGTCTGTCTGTCTGTCTGTCTTCCTTATTCTCCCCTCTCTTTCTCTCTCTCTCTCTCTCTCTCTCTCTCCGGTTGCATGTTAATCGTTGCCTTTTCCAATCACATTAATTGAAGGAGGTTTTCTAGATATTTATTCTAATATGAAATTTCAAAAACAAAAAAAAAAGGCAATTCTTTTCCAATATTTCATTCCGAAGCATAACTTTAACCACTTAACAAACGAGTGCGCCTGACTTACAATTCTACAGCCATGCATCTTCCATATAATTTATAAGCCATACAACTCCCATATAACTATAAAACTAAGCAATAAATGAAATATTTCATTACTGTCACTTTTCGAACATGACAGAAATGTTTTCAGGAAGTTTAAATTTAGTTCCGTTTAAACGTTTTCCATGAACGAGTTCATAACGCCTGTCACTAACAGTGTATATGACTGAAAGGTAGCGAAATAGAAATGACCTCCGTACAGTTAGTTTCGCTGTAAAACTACCAGTTTGATTAAAAGCTCAATGACAGGCATCTCACAGGCTTTTTTGTACAACGTGATGAACGATGTATAACTTAATCGAACAGATGTAATAATCTGTGAGCAGTGAATTGTGTTGGTGACTGGAATCTGCTTCGAGGAGATGAAATTATTAAAAAGTGAGTGAGCGAGCGAGAAATTTTTCTGAGTGGTTCTTTGGACTTTTTAAGAAACAGAAGCTAAATTCCCTTCAACTCATAATATTGGTTTTAAAAAGACAAAAACAAAGCAGGGATGGCACAGGTTTGGCTGGGTGGTTAAGAAGCTGCCTTTTTAGACCACAAGGTTTCGAGATCAGTTCCACTGCGCGCAGTAACTTGAGCCAGTATCTTCTACTATAGCTTCGGGCCAACCGATGTCTTCTGAGTGAGTTAGTGAGTTTGGAAAACTCTATGGAAACCCATCGTGTGTGTGAGTATATATATATATATATATATATATATATATATATATATATATATATATATATATATATATATGTGTGTGTGTGTGTGTGTGTGCGTGTGTGTGTGTGTGTGTGTGTGTATATGTATATGTATATGTATATATATATAAAGATATGTGTATGTATATATGTATGTATGTATGTATGAATATGCGTGTAATTGTGTGTGTGTGTGTGCGTGAGTGTCTTCACCACTATTAACAAATGGTTTTGGTTTGTTTAGATCCCCGTAGCTTACGACTTCGATAAAATAGGTCAACTGAAGAATAAGTACTGGGGTCGATCTATTAAACTAAAAAACTTCAAAGCGGTGTCCCAGCATGATTACGGTTCAATGACTGCAATAGCTATACATATATATATATATATATATATATATATCTTTTACTCTTTTACTCTTTTACTTGTTTCAGTCAGTTGACTGCGGCCATGCTGGAGCACCGCCTTTGTAGTCGAGAAATTCGATCCCAGGACTTATTCTTTGTAAGCCTAGTACTTATTCTATCGGTCTCTTTTTGCCGAACCGCTAAGTTACGGGACGTAAACACACCAGCATCGGTTGTCAAGCAATGCTAGGTGGACAAAGACAGACACACAAACACACAAACACCTACACACACACAAATATATATATATATACATATATATGACGGGCTTCTTTCAGTTTCCGTCTACCAAATCCACTCACAAGGTGCCACGCAGTTGGACTGAACCCGGAACCATGTGGTTGGTAAGCAAGCTACTTACCACACAGCCACTCCTGCGCCTATATATATATATATATATATATATATATATATATATATATATATATATATATATATATATATATATATATATATATATATATATATATATATATATATATATATATATATATATATATATATATATATATATATATATATATATATATATATATATATATATATATATATATATATATATATATATATATATATATATATATATATATATATATATATACATATACATATATATATATATATATATATATATATATATATATATATATATATATTGAACGAAACTCCGCGCATAGCATTTGAAAGAGATCGAAAGAGGTGGAAATCCGTTGGTGCCAAATCAGGAGAGTACGGCGGGTGTGGCAGCACTTCCCAGCCATGCGTTTGAATGGCTTCAAACGGGTGTTTGAAGGGCGGGTGTTGTCGTGCAGCAGAAGAACTCCATGCTGACGATTAGACCTTTTCTCTTAAATAGCCATTTTGAGTTGTTCCATCTGTTGAACATAGAGTTCCGCGTTGACCGTTTGGTTCCGTTCCAGCAATTCGTAATGGATAATCCCTTCCCAGTTCCACTATACGCACAACATTGTTTTACACGGATGGGGATCTTGTTTCACGCGCGGTGTCGCTTGTTAACCGGGGCTATACCATTCCTTACGCGGCTTCATATTGATGTACAGGCACCATTTTTCGTCGCCAGTAACGATTCGGTAAAGAAATCGTTGCTTGTGTCTATGAGTTGAGCGGTGACGAGCAAGCAAACCAGCGGAGATTGTGGCTCGTTGATTTTTGTTGTTGTCACTTAAAGCATGCAGAACCCATGCTCCATACTTCTGAACCTCTCCCATCGAGTGAAAATGCTTCTCTATAGCAATGTGGGAGCATTCCATTTTCTCTGCCAGTTCCCTTGTCGTTTGACTAGAATTTTCGTGCAAAAGTTGGTTTAATCGCTCTTCATCGAACTCAACTGGACAGTCAGAACGAAGTGAATCTTTGAGGTCCAAATTTCCATCTTTGAACTTGGCATACTAATCATGAGCAGTTCTTTCAGCTATGGCACCCTCTCCATACACAGCACAAATATCGCGAGCAGATTTTGCGGCCTTAGAATTTTGATTAAAAGCAAAAAGAAGGAGGTGTCGAAAATGCTCCTTTTTCTTAACTTGACATTCGATTTTAATGATCTGAAAATAAACAAAAATTAACTAAACTTAACTAGAAAAAAAAAAATAAAAAAAGATTCAAAAATGATTCAAAAATAGAATTCCCGAAAAAAAAAATAGTTTCCAAAATTTGAAATCGCAATAAATTCCAAAATTTAAAAACGGTGGGAACTTAGTTGCCAATCCAATATATATATATATATATATATATATATATATATATATATATATATATATATATATATATATATATATATATATATATATATATATATATATATATATATATATATATATATATATATATATATATATATATATATATATATATATATATATATATATATACGACAAGCTTTTCTTCAGTTTCCATCTCCCAATTCCACCCATAATGCTTATTTCAGTCATTGGACACATTAGGTTTTGGTCGGCCCAAGGCTAAGATAGAAGACACTTGTCCAATGAGCCGCGTAGTGGAATTGAATCCGGAACGATGAGTTTGGGAAACAAACTTAACACTACACAGTCACATCTGCGCCTATCTCTTAGCGTTCTCTAAATATAGCCTGAAATATTTGAGTTACAGTGACATTATTACTCCAGTATCGGATGAAACTCCAGACCAATTTTAACTGTTTGTATTATAAGAATTTAGAAACGAAAGATATGAAGTAAATTATTTTTGACGGTTTTCCAGTTTTTTAAGCGAGAAAGTCACGTATTCGATTACACGAATTACGAAACTCAAGTGCAACTCAAAGAGTGAATTATAAAATCCAAGTGAAACTCAAAGAGTAATGTTAATATATATATGGAATAGACCAGTTGTTGCACATTCATTTCATACCGTAAGGCGGCGATCTGGCAGAAACGTTAGCACGCCCGGCGAAATGCTTAGTGGTTTTTTCGTCTGTCTTTATGTTCTGAGTTCAAATTCCGCCGAGGTCGTATTTGCCTTTCATCCTTTCGGGGTCGATTAAATAAGTACCAGTTACACACTGGCGTCATGGTAATCGACTTAATCTCTTTGTCTGTCCTTGTTTGTCCCCTCTATGTTTAGCCCCTTGTGGGCAGTAAAGAAATAAGAAACGTTAACACGCCGGGCGAAATACTTAGCGGTTTTTCGTCTGTCTTTACGTTCTGAGTTCAAATTCCGCCCAGGTCAACTTTGCCTTTCATCCTTTCGAGGTCGATAAATTAAGTACCAGTTACACACTGGGGTCGATCTAATCGACTGACCCTGCCTCCCCCAAAATTTCGGGCCTTGTGCCTGGAGTAGAAAAGATTCATTACATGCTGCATTGATAAAGGCAATCCGAATCCCTGGGAAATATTCACTCACATTGATGTAGTTGGAGGTTGGGGTTTAGAAGAGGGTGCAGTAAGCCCTTTCAACTCGCTATTTTAGGACCATATGAATTCGAGATGACACCAGTATCTGGACGCAACTTTGTTCTGCATAATATGGTACAAAACAGCAATTGTTTTTTTTATTTCATTAGGAACAAAATTAATTTCGAAGTTTTCATTTACTTTAAATTGCATTTAGAATGAAATAAATGCACAAACAGAAAGACAATACACGTACTGATTAGTGATCGAAGTATTATATACGCATAGGCGCAGGAGTGGCTGTGTGGTAAGTAGTTTGATGAGCAACCACATGGTTTCGGGTTCAGTTCCACTGCGTGGCACCTTGAGCAAGTGTCTTCTAACACAGCCTCGGGTCGACCAAAGCTTTGAGAGTGGATTTGGTAGACGGAAACTGAAAGAAGCCCGTCGAATATATATATATATATATATATATATATATATATATATATATACACACATATATGGGAGAATTTACGAAAAAAACAACAGACGAAGACAGGTGGTGTAAACAACAAATGGATGTATTAGTTTAACGCTCGGGAATAGAGAAAGTCTTTGACGTTTCGAGCTACGCTCTTCAACTGAAAGGAACACAGAAAGAAATAAAGAGAGAAACAAGGAGAAAAAAAATATAAATGTAGTGGTCAGCGATCCATCATGGCGAATATGTATATAGATATGCGTGTATGTGTGTGTACATGTTTGTGTGTCTGTTAATCCTCCAACATCACTTGACAAATGATGCCGGTGTGTTTACGTTCCTGTAACTTAGAATAAATACTAGGCTTACAAAAAACAAATTCTGGGGTCGAGTTGCTCGACCCAGTACGCAACTGGTACTTAATTTATCAACCCCCGAAAGGATGAAAGGCAAAGTCGACCTGGGCGGAATTTGAACTCAGAAAGTAAAGACAGACGAAATACTGCTAAGCATTAGGCCCGGCGTGCTAACGTTTCTTTCCAGCTCGCCGCCTTATGAACATATGAATATTGGATGATTCCCCATGCCAATATTTTAGTGATTCGTGGTGTAAATGCGAAAAAAAAAAAATCTGTATAATATAATTAACGGTTAATGCAACATTCATGAGCAGCGTTCTCTGCTTTGGGAGTAATAACATCATAAAAACCAAAGTAACAAAATATAGATTTGCTAGAGAAAAAATACATTCTTTATTACATTAGTTTTCTGTCACATGCACTTTAGAAGAACAATGATTCCTCGTCCAACTCCCAAGAAAGCGAAAACAAAAGAATTAAAAAATAGATAAAAAAAGCTGCAAATATCTTGGGTCTGGTTGGAATTTACCAGTTACTTTTTTCTTTCTTTTTTATATTTGTTTCAGTCATTTAGGCGAACAAGTCGACCCCAGAACTTATTCTTTGTAAGCCTAGTACTTATTCTGTTGACGTCTTTTGCCGAACCGCTAAGTTACGGGCACAGAAACACACCAGCATCGGTTGTCAAGCGATGGTCGGGTGGGGGACAAACATAAACACGCAAACATATACATATATATATATATACGACGGGCTTCTTTCAGTTTCTGTCTACCAAATCCACCCACAAGACTTTGGTTGGCACGAGGCTATAGTAGAAGACATTTGGCCATGGTGCCACGCAGTGGGACTGAACCCAAGCCATGTGGTTGGTAAGCAAGCTACTTACCACACAACCATTCCTTTTGAATAAGTTCTTGCTTCTTCCTAGACAAGTTTATTCAATGATTTTCTGTCCAGATAAACGTTTATCTGTCTTTCGATTCAGAATGTAGACATTTAGAGGAAAGAGTTGGCTGCATCACGTGGACTGAGGAAGAAAGTGGCTTATTGAATGCTACTTGAGAAGAGATGATGTATCGATAGGAAGAAACAGATCGAAGAAGCAGTACACCTGTTGCTTAAAGTCTTAGGTAATATTAATTGATGAACTGTGCCTCATCTAATCAGTCATTTTTCACAACAAACCTTCTGATTCCGGCCTCTTAAACTAGAAAGACATTCCCGACATTTCGTAGTCTTTACCTCTTCTCACCGTTAGATGGCGGGATTAAGCATAAGGAAACAAAGCTTTTACCTCCAACGGATGCCTATGTTCACTCAGAAAAATGACTGCAAATTCTGGTCAACACATCAAGTGTTCCTTTTCCTTTCTTTCTTCCGTTCATTCGTTCTTTCATTATTTCTATCGATGGAAAAACATTTCTGCTCTTCTAAACTAACAATCAGTATACCAATTTCTTCTCAAGTCCATCTGATGTAGTTGCCTTCCTCCTCTTAACCATCATCTAAACTGCGTCTCAGCCCTTAACTTTGTGTAAAAAATATTTGCTTCAACCGCTACTCTACAACTGTAAGTCTTGTAAATCAACTTTTCCCTAGAAACATAACTTTACTTAAGTTCAAGTCCATTATCAACTGAATTGACGTCATCAGTCTGGAGAAAAAAATTGTGAACGTGATAGACAACACACCTTTCATTTCGATAAAACAATAAAGTAAATCACTTTTCATATCTTTGATTTGCAATTAATAACAGTAGCCATATTTATATTAAAGGAGTGTGTAATTGTGTGCACTTTACATTTCAAAAGGAATTAGTTTTAATTAAAAAATAAATGGACATTAATTTGCACGAAACACTGACATATTTTAGTGCAGTTTCTTAACACAGAACAGAATTCTGAATAATTATGTATTAAGTCTATATTTTCTTGTCATAGACAAACAGACGGTGTAAACATTCGTTCCTTTTTAAAGATAAAAAAGACAAACGTTATTTGTAACAATGTTTTTTTATTGTTCAGGTTAACACTTCTGTTTGTGTGTTTTATATTTATTATACGTAATCTCCATGAAGACACACAGACACGCAAGGAATATCAAATATAGTTTTGGTTTACTTCTAACGTAAAAAAGACAAACCAAGAATTTACACATGCTGGCAACATGTTCAATATTCATGTGGCTCAAATTCAATCTACTTGAATTAGATTTTTAATTTTCAAGAACTGCTGCAGTATTTAATGACGTCAGAAACTGGCGGAGAAGCAACAAAAGATGTGGAGAATGGGGTTTAGTGACTGTTTTGATGATTTAGTTCCGAGTTTAGATATTTCCAAATAATCTTGTCTAAGCTTGTGTGTATACTCAAAATGAGGTAAATTTTCTCATTCATTTGATGATTAAATATTATATAAGCGCATGTATGGATAGGTGAGAGTATTGCTGAGTGGGTTGGAAGCTTGTCTTGCAGCCTTGGAGTTTCCGGTTCAGTCCCGCTGCGTGGCACCTTGAGCAAGTGTCTTCTACAACAGCCCCTGACCAACTAAAACCTTGTGAGAGTATTTGGCAAATGGAGACTGTGGGAAACCTGTCTATATATGTGTGTGTGTGAATGTCGGTCCACCACCACCGCTTAACAACCGGTGTTGACTTGTTTGTCTCTCTGCCGAAGAGATCTAACAAGTATGAGACTTAAGTTCTGGTGACGATTTCTTCGACCAAACTCTTGAAGGCGGGGCCCCAACATGGTCGCTGTCCAGTGACTGAAGCAAGTTAAATGTATTATTATTGTAAGAATTCAAATTTGTTAAGAAGAGGAGACTCTATTGTCATCGTCTTCATCACATATTTATTTTATCAACACACCGAAAGAGGAAAACCAAAATCGTTCTCGCATCATATCAACTGAGAAAATGAAAAGAGAGAGATAATTTCTGCGATGACTCTAGTCTGGTGCTCTTCTGCTGCTGCCAATTGTGTCAAAACAAAAAAATTAGGCTCAAAATCATGGTTTTAACTTTTGGTTCAAGACTAACGATGTGATGCAGAGAGGGAGAGTCAATTACGTTGATTTTCTCCCGTCACATTGCTGTAGTCGTGGAGAATGGCATGGATTTAAGCCCAGAACATGATTTGAGCCGAGCGGAAGAAATGCCATTAAGCAGGTTGTCCGATGTACTAACGATTCTGCCAGGTCACTGCCTTACTATGTTCAGATTAATAAAACTGACTTTCATTTGATTAGGTTTTCATATTTGTATTCTCGTAAATTCTTGTGGAACACTGCAACGTAACCTCATAGTTGTCTGAGAAAAATCAATAAAAGAAAGGATACGTAATAATATGAAATTATTACAGACGATCGTTTCTCCGTGACAACGAAAATAGATAATAAAAAGATCGAAGTTGGATGAATATCAAAGAACATAAGAAATTGTATGCCTTAAAGAATATTCACACGAAGAATACTAATCAAAACAACGATTGTCACTTAGTTCACTGGTAAGACTGTATTAGTAACACTACAGACGATAGTAACACTACAGTCGTTAGTAACACTAGCCTTTCATACTCTGTAACAAGTAGCGTTTCAATCTGTCCGTTGTGAGTACGTTTAATCATATTTTCTTAGGTCTTACTTAATAGAAATATGCATTAATGGGATCTATTTTAAAACGGGGGCCACAGTTTTCATTAATGTTTTACGTAGTGTTTTTGGTACCGAAAGACTTTCAAACTTCGTATACTTATCTATTTTGTGTTATAGAACAGAAAAATATTTTTGTATTCGAATTTATTTCATGTAAAAAATTGTCTTATTTCGATAATTTCAACCAATCACTGACAAGTATTCAGTTGTTTACATTTACTCCTTTGGCTGATTAAGCGGTGTAAAGCGTATTTAATCTCCATAGCTTCGTTTTATTTGCTTTTTTCATTTTAAATTTGCTTTTTTCATTTTCTTTTTTTTCTTCGTTTTATTTGCTTTTTTCTTTTTAAATTTGCTGTTTTACCCTAACCCTAACCCTAACCGTAGGGTTAGGGTTAGGGTTAGGGTTAGGGTTAGCCTATAATAGAAAGGTTTATTAGCTACTGCCAATATGCTTCAGCCATTTTTTGACAAGGAAATAATTTTATCACCGATAGAATTGTTTCAGAATCGTTTGTTTATGTAGTCGGCACTTAATGTATATCGGCTCAATGGACGTCAGTGATGGGTTGAAATTACAGAAATACGACAACTTTAACATGGAATGACTTAGGGATTTCTTTTTTTTTTTAAGAAGACTGAGAGAAAAAGATGTTTTATATGACACATTCTACCAGTGTTCCAAGTTTCAAAGTGTTTCGTTAAGAAAATACTGTGGCCCCCGTTTTAAAATAGATCCCATTAATGCTATAACAACAATGCAAGGGCACTGGGCTATCTGTCTATCTATCTACCTATCTATCTATCTATCTATCTATCTATCTATCTACCTACCTATCTATCTATCTATCTATCTATCTATCTATCTATCTATCTATCTATCTATCTATCTATCTATCTATCTATCTATCTATCTACTTAACTGATTAGGTGCAGCACAGTTCATCATCTGATATCACCTACGCGTCACAACAGGTGTATTGAAGTCAAATGATCCTACTTTGAAGGAAATTAATGTTTCGTACTTCTTCGAAATTAATGCTTCTCAAGGAAAAGTCTCAAAACTTCCGGAATGCACCTTGTACACATTCCATGATAGTTTTTATATCAAGTCATAATAATAATAATAATAATAATAATAATAATATTAATAATTCTTACATTAAACTGAAGGATTACTCAATACTCTTTGTACAGCACAAATTTTTAATACTTTATATGAAGAGTGGTGACAGTGACTTTGAAGGCGTCGCTCTTGTCAAATTATATGCATGGGTGATTCAAAAATCACCATACATAGGAAAATTTTATTTTTTTTATAAGGAACAGTTAAAAAAAATAAACTGCTTCTTATAAAAAAATAAATTGTTCTTATGTATGGCGACTTTTGAATCACCCTGTATATATTTTTTTATTCTTTTACTCGTTTCAGCCCTGCGACTGTGGTCATGCTGGAGCACCACCATGGTGTTTCTGATTTCCTCAAAGGCACATACAGGAGTATGTGCCTTTACCCCTGCTGCTGCTTCATTTGGTGTATAAGGGAGTTTGATTCCGCTGCCCTCGTCTGCACCTCATGTCGGGCTGTTGGTTCATTTAGTATTTCGGAGTGGAGGATGTCCAGTTCCGTTTTGAAGACGTCTACTTCCACTTTATGCAGATTTCTTGATTCTTGTGGTAAGGCATATATATATATATATATATATATATGTTTGTGTGTCTGTATTTGTCCCCCCCTCCCACCATCGCTTGACAACCGATGCTGGTGTGTTTAAGTCCCTGTAACTTAGCGGTTCGGCAAAAAAGACCGATAGAATAAGTACTAGGCTTACGAAAAATAAGTCCTGGGGTCGATTTATTCACCTAAAGGCGGTGCCCCAGCATGGCCTCAGTCAAATGACTGAATCAAGTAAAAGAATAAAAGAACACACACACACACACATATATATATATACACACGCAAACACATACATACTTACATACGTACACACACACACACACACACACACACACACACATATATATATATGTATGTATGGCCTCGATGTTTGGGTGCTGTACTCATGCTCGCGGCGAGAACGTGTTTCAATTCCAGGACGAGGTGGTGCTTTGTTTTCTTGAACACATCATCTCGCGTTGCTCTCGGATCACTTTGGTACCTGATGTGTGGTACACCCACGTATCTGTTCAGGCACATACATTTGATCAATATAAAACAAATAATTGGTGTAGGGCGTTCAGCAAAAACGGAACGCTCATATTTTGTTTTCTACGAGAGATTCCTTCCATCTCTTCGTCCATTTATGTAAGCATACATAGATACGTACAGATGTACATACGTACGTAAGTACAAACATACAGACACACATACATACACACATTCCTACATACACACAAACATACAGACACACATACATACAAACATACATACATGCATGCATGCATACATACATATATACATGGAGTTAATGTCGTGTTGTTCTGACATTCTTCTGTGGGTGCACCATGGTCTACAGGGAAATTACAACAGAGGACATAATGAAATTTGCATATTATATATATATATATATATATATATATATATATATATATATATATATATACATACATATACATATGTACATACATACATACATACATACATACATACATACATACATACATACATATATATATATATATATATATATATATATATATATATATATATATATATATATATATATATATATCGGAGTAAGCACATAAATGTGCAACAAGATGCAAAAGAGAGTACTCAAATACCAGAGGTAGAGTAATATGCTTTATTTAAAAGCAGCAGAAATATAACAAAAGACTGTTACTCGGAGTTTCACGTTCCCGTTCATCGGACAGTTTTGTTAGAAATATGTGTGTATATATATGTGTGTGTATATATATATTTTCCTTTCTCTCTTTTTTTATTTCTACTCCTTTTCCCAATATCTCATTTCCCCACCACCACCAAACCCTACAACAAGAATCTTATATATATATATATATATATATATATATAAGATTCTTGTTGTAGGGTTTGGTGGTGGTGGGGAAATGAGATATTGGGAAAAGGAGTAGAAATAAAAAAAGAGAGAAAGGGAAATGAAGAGAAAAGAAAGACGGAAAATAATACACAGTCCATAAGCACCCATGGTAATCTCTCCCACTCTGAGAGAGATGGTTCTGTAATTTCTTGCGGAATGACCAGCATATATGATTTGTTTATAGTGATCAAATGTTGTTGCTGTACACAAGCTCCCCTCTCCTTCAAATCTGTACAAATGTACCACACGTCAGGTTTCGAAGAGCTTGCAGAGCAGCGTGAAATGAAGCGTTTTGCTTAAGAACAAAATGCACCACCCCTTCCAGGGATTGAAATCACGCTCCCACGATCATCAGTACAACACTCTACCGACTAGGCCATGCGAGTTCATATACATAACGGCATCTACATAAGGAACTGTATCAAGTATTGACCTTAAGAATGGTTGAGAACTAAACTCATTTAGAATATCCAATTCTATTAGAGAGAGATCTTGTTCATTCAATTAGCGTTCGACATTTCAATGCATAGAACCAAAATCAATGAAAAGCAAAGCTCAAGTCATTTTAACAGTTATTTTTTCAGTTGTCTGAGGCAAAAAGAAAAAAAGCCAGCAATAATAGAATCAATAATATGTTAGAATATATTTTGTTTTTATACTGAAGCAATGGTATACCAAACATAGTTTTGTTTCTGCAAGATGTCAAGGAATTGAAAATATAATAATATTGCGTAAGTGAAACTGCAACGGACTAACTTTGAGTGTTGTTTGGAAATGATAACTTCTAGGTTATCTCTCTTGAGGAAGATATTTGAATATTATCTGTATGCAATGGCATTTTGTGTACGCTTCTGCAAGTTTCCTGTTCAATCTAATTTGAATATTTGCATTAATTATTTATCGTCGGAAAACGTGGAAACAATACAATGTTGTTTGCATTTCACACATACGCACACACAAACGTATGTATATATATATATATATATGTGTGTGTGTGTGTGTGTGTGTGTGTGTGTGTGTGTGTGTGTGTGTGTGTGTGTGTGTATGAGTGTGTGTGTGTGTGTGTGAGTGCATTTGAGTGTATCTTTGTCTATGTTTCATATGTGTGTGTGTATATATATATATATATGGGAGAATTTACGAAAAAAACAACAGACGAGGACAGGTGGTGTAAACAACAAAAGGATGTATTAGTTTAACGCTCGGGAATAGAGAAAGTCATCCATGTATGGATGTATAGATACGTAAATATATTAGATGGTAGCAAAAAGTTTGCGGACTAGTTCCGTAGCATGCCAATAGAGGGCACCACAAGTGTGCGTACGCAGTGAAAGCTACCATTGATCCCATGAGGCAGTGTACCGAATGATATCATTGTGTTTACTTCGCAAGTTGTGAAATTTGTGTTTCTCTGATCACGTGTGTATGCTGTAGCCGCAATTTTGTAATGGACAGGAACAAAGAGCCAACGTGAAATTTTGAATTAAACCTGGGAAGTGTGCAACAAAGACATTGAGCATGCTTTGGCAATCTTACGATGACGAGACAATGGGTCGTACGCAATGTTTCGAGTGGCACGGGCACTTCAAAAACCGGAAGAACGTCCATGGAAGATGATGAGCAATCTAGAGACCTGCCACGAACGTCATTCCCGGAAATGTGGTATTGTGCATCTGACCCCAGTGCCAGCCCGTCATTCGAAAGTTCTGCGACGTTTTAAAGCATTTGAGAGAGGACATTCGGGGAAAGCGACAGGATCTGTGGAGTACGGATAATTGGATTCTTTACGATGACGATGCCCCTTGTCACCGAGCTCACATCATGTGTTTTCCGACCAAATCAACATCGTAGCGTGTCCGCCTGCGCCCATTCGCCAGATTTAGAACCTACGGACTCCCATCTCTTCTTCAACATTAAAAGCCAGCTCGAAGATCACCGTTTTAAGTCCGTTGTCGAGATCCAGAACGAATCGCAGAAGGGCCTCGTCTCGCTTACGAAAAACGATTTCCAGGCCGGATTCGAAAAGTGGCAGGGAGGCTGGGGCTGGAGGTTCCTGCTCAAGGTAACTATTCGGAAGGAGATGAAGCTAAACCTTAGGAAAATAAGTAATTTTTTTTTATTAAATATAACTAGTCCGGGAACCTTTTAATACCACCTCGTACATGTATATGCATATATATATATGTGCATAATTACATACATACATACATACATACATACATACATATATATATATATATATATATATATATATATATATATATATATATATATATGTATATTGAAGCAAATTAACACTAAGTATACAGTGCGTGTGTTTTTATTGGCTAAACTGGCAATATGACCATCCCCAAGTACAACAACATCTGTTTCAACACACGATTTCACATCAAAAATCTTGCAAAACAAATATGTAAACGGAACAACGCGAGCCTTAGCCAGGCTAGCAAGATACTGAAAGACACTGTATTCAGTTGCCTACGGAAAACCGTGACGACTCAACACCTTCATTTTGTTAATATAAAGCTGAAGCAAATTAACACCAAATATACAGTGCGTGTGTTTTTATTGGCTAAACTGGCAATATGACCATCCCCAAGTACAACAACATCTGTTTCAACACACGATTTCACATCAAAAATCTTGTAAAACAAATATGTAAACGGAACAACGCGAGCCTTAGCCAGGCTAGCAAGATACTGAAAGACACTGTATTCAGTTGCCTACGGAAAACCGTGACGACTCAACAGCTTCATTTTGTTAATATAAAGCTGAAGCAAATTAGCACCAAATATACAGTGCGTGTGTTTTTATTGGCTAAACTGGCAATATGACCATCCCCAAGTACAACAATATATATATATGTATATATATATATATATATATATTAACGCGATTCTCTCTATTTCTATCTCCCCCTCTCATTCTTCCCTCCACTGTTCTTCGCCTCTACCTGTCACTACTTCTCTCTCTCTCTCTCTCTCTATCTCTTGTTACTCGTCCTTCGCCTCTCACCGTTACTACTACTATCTCTCTCTCTCCCCCTCTACCTCTCGTTGCTCACTTTTATTCTACTTCCTCCCCTCTTTTTCCCTCTGCTACTCTTTCTCTTCACACAGCCTTGGTCACGTGTGTCCGGCTGCTATTTCTTTTCGTTCTTTGAATCGCCAAGCTCGCACGTACTTCTTTGCCCCTCCTGTACGTGCTTCACAGCGTTCGAGACATACACACTTCACGTCTGGCTGTACAGCCTTTTTGTTTGTTTATTTCACCGTTTCGTTTTCCTGTCTTGTTTTCCGTCCGCCACTACCCTCCACGAAAACAATTTAATTTGTGTTCGTGGGAAGAACTATTTTAACGATGCGTACTGCCTTAATTCTTCGAAACGCCGGAGTTTTAATGGTGGCAGCTGATGAAGGGGATGTTTCTCTGTGGCCTGCTTGTTGTTGCACCTTGTTTACCATTTTTGTCCTTGTTCTTTTGCCACGTCATGTACCCAGTTATGTATCTATATGTACATGTGGATGAACGTATATACATACATGTACATATATATGCATATACTCATATATTGTTTATATATATATATATATATATATATATATATATATAAACACACATATATGTGTTTATCTATCCATAGGCGCAGGAGTGGCTCTGTGATAAGTTGATTGCTTACCAACAACATAGATCCGGGTTCATTCCCACTGCGTGGCACCTTGGGCAAGTGTCTTCTACTATAGCCTCGGGCCGACCAAAGCCTTGTGAGTGGATTTGGTAGACGGAAACTGAAAGAAGCCTGTCGTATATATGTATATATATATATATGTATATGTGTGTATATGTCTGTGTTTGTCCCCGCAACATCGCTTGACAACCGATGGTGGTGTGTTTACCTCCCCGTAACGAAGCGGTTCGGCAAAGGATACCGATAGAATAAGTACTAGGCTTACAAAGAATAAGTCCTGGGGTCGATTTGCTCGACTAAAGGCAGTGCTCCAGCATGGCTGCAGTCAAATGACTGAAACAAGTAAAAGAGAGTAAAAGAGTATATATATATATATATATATATATATATATATATATATATATATATATAAATATACATATATATGAGCATGTGTGCGTGTGTGTATATGTTTGTGTATTTGTCTATACATTTTGTGTGTGTATAATATATCTTCAGCATCCAACGTATTCTGTAGAGAATCAGTCTTCTATAATATATAAAGACTCTTCATCATATATTCAGTTTCCGTTTTGCTATTGTTTGTGCACTCAAACGTTTATGTATGTATATGTATATGTATATATATATATAACAATAACAATATTTAACAAAAACATCTTTAAATGATGGTCTGACCGTCTGCCAAGCAAATGGGAAGCAATAATTGAAGAAGATGGTGAATATTCTCCTGAATAATCATTTAAAGATGTTTTTGTTACATGTTGTTATTGCTTTTGATGAATAAAATTTGTTGAAAAAAAAAAGCCGCAATAATTATGCACCAACCCAATATAAAGAATGTTTGAAGTCAAAACGAAAGACATATTTTTTTTTTAAATGACCGGGAACATGTATTCAGTGACACCTAGTGAGTAAAAGCGAAGTAGTAAACTAGGCAATAGGTAACTTGAGCTAGTTATCCTCGTCTTTTTTTGTCAGTTGCTAGACTGCAAGCATGATGAGTTTTCGAGTATTTATTTTCCTTTTAAGTATGGTATATATTCTGTCGGTATTCTTTTGCCGAACCGCCAGATTATGTGGCCGTAAATAAGACTAGTTATTAAGCCTTGTTGGAGATAAATATAGACACAACGACACACACAATTACACCCCCACACACCCATACATACACACAGATATATACATATATACACGACGGGTATTCACACATTTTCATCTCACATATTTCCCCACAAAGAATTGGTCGGCTCAAAGCTATAGTAGATATGCGGCTGCTGCGCTGTGCAGTTGGATTGAACCCAATACCTTGTATTTGCAAAGGGAGCTTTTGGAACCACACAACAATTTTAATTAATTAAGTGGTAATGAAAACAATAATTTGCTAAATGACTAATACTTTTTGCGTTGAAAGAGGCGACCACGATTTCTTATTCAGTTAAGCGTCGCCCTATGTTCCATATTCAATTAATATTAAATAATTGAATTTTCAGTCGAGTCACCTGCTGTTCTTCTTGAACAGAATTGGAAATTTAGAAAATTCTTCTTCTCACAACATGATGAAATTTTAATTAAAATCTAATGATTAACTGCATTAAACATGCTTTGCTATTAGTTTTCCATGCAGTAGATGTTTCAAGATGCTTATTTTCGTATCTTCTGATTTTGTAAATTTTCTTCGATGCGATAAATATCTGTCGTTTGAATTTTGTAATTTAAGAGAGTCATCAAACCCCTCTTCTTCCTCGTCATCATCACCATCAACTCCCTGGACTCTACCCTCTCGCCCTCTCGAGTACTAGAATTATAAGGCTGGTGTTACTCGTTTTTGTGGTGAATAAGCGACCGATATCGCAACATCCCCCTGGATTGGGCGCTAGTTTATTGTAGTGTTACTCATTTACATTTGAGTGGACAGGAGTAACGTGAAATGGAATGTTTTGCTCGAGAACACAACGTACTGCCAGGTCCAACAACCGAAACCACCATCATGCGAGCAACACCACTAATCGCTCGGTCGCACGCCTTCACAATCTAAAAGAGTAGCCAGTTTTGTATTTGAACTTTTCAGAGCATGGCCAAGCGCACTGATCTCTTCGGGGGAAAATGCTATCAATAAATAGTATATGGTTATTTATTCTTTGTAGAAAGAGAGTTCTAAATATCGTTTATCTCCTCAAGCAGTATTATAGTAGTCAGTTCAGATTTCACAACTGTAAAACAATCACTGCAATGCATGTAATAAAACGTATCCTATTAATTGTGTTTATCACTAAGCAGTTCCAGACAAAGTAAAACTTTTGTAATCTTACCCATGTCATTTCATATCAAAGGTAAAATAAATCCATGAGAATAAAAATTTGAGCTCTGAGATTGTACATATTATTGTGAAGTTCCGGTTATCAGCAAATATTATGGATTTTAGGCCCATATTTAAAGATACGGTTTTAAAATTTGTTACTTGTCATTGAGCTTCCAAGGAGTCAACACTTGAAATTTCTGCATCATTAGTAAAAGCTAACAGAGGAAGTTTTGCGTCAGGGAATCAATCGGCTGGAGAGTTTTCTATTGACAGTTTTAGTTTTTCATCTTGCACGTATACGCATTCCACAATTCATAACATTCATGAAAAGATAAAGTACAATTGTGTCTCCTTGAAGTTGAAATTTCTGCACTCTGAAATTCCTGAGAGTACGACAATCTACAATGGTAATTATATTAAAAGAGCATTATAATGTTAACTGATGTTATCTGTTGCACTTCATAAAAAGTAAAAGTATCTTAAATTGCTGTCTTATTTACACAATCAAATGCTTCAGGCAAATTTTCAAAAGTAACAAGATGATTACGCTCACCTGAACAACGAGCGTCAATTTATATTCATAATGATAGTTAAATAATATAAAGAGCTAATTATGAAAGGTCAAAAAGTATTTGTAACTTTGTATGACAGTATTTGTTCAGTAGTATTTCTATGTTTGGCCTGAAGCCAGACAGAAATAGAGACTTAATTCAAATAATTTTGTATTTTAGCCTTACGACAATCATTCAGTAATAGAGTTATACGTCGGCGTACATAAGTGTTCAAAATATTTACTTTTCTGAAAACTGGTATTTCATGTTTTTAGTATCGTTAATATTGCTAATATTACAACCATTCCCAATTTAACTGACGGATCATCGTCAGTGACTATGAACTTCATAATTATGAAAAGAAATTCGCCATGAAAAAAATTTGGCATCACGTCTGACAAAATTTTGTTTGGTTCGATGACATTTACACAAACAGCTGCACGCGTTATTTTCTTTAATCGCTCTTAACTATTTAGTTCAATGGATATTTAAGATGCTAATTAAGACATTGAGAATTGCTTCCAAGCTGCTGCTAGGTGTGGCAATAGTTATTATCATTTTAAATTACAGCAGAATCTCCCTTGTGTCTTCATCCGCTCCGTGAATTCAAACTTCGAAATTGTAGTTTGTTTTTCACCCGATGGATCTGACCAAAACTTTTCATTGCCGTCCGTGAGCCACCGGTTTCATATTTACACGCATGCATACACACACATATACGCACATTATAAATAAGGTAATCCGCATTTATGTATATGTATATATATACACTATACATATATGTATATGCACGTATATATAACATACTCCATTTGATAAATTAAGGAATATCTTGTGAAGTTCGTAATTGTCTAGTAACCATGCATACATATACGCACGCACACACACACACGTTTGTCAGATCTGTGTATATACATATATACACATATTGACAATGTATATATATTTATATTTATAATATATATACTGTATATAGCACGTAGGGTGAGCTCCTGGATCATAAGAACCTGCCGGTTCAGAGAACAAGGTGTTATCAGTCCTCTGTTCTTCTCCTTTGTACGGCCACACCTCGAATACTGCTGCACCCGTGTGGTCTCCCCATAGAAAACAAAACATTTCGTAAATTGAATCCCCCCAGAGAATTAAGGGCATGCCAGTTCGCTAAGAGAATTAAGGGCATGACTGATCTCGATTATTGGGACCGCCTTAAAGCATTGAAACTCGATTCTCTCCAGCGCCGCCGTGAGCGATACATCACTTGCACGATGTGGAGAATATACCATCAGCATTGCACAAACGACCTCAACATTAGTTTCAGAATTCATCCAAGGCTAGCACCATGGGCCATACGTCCCATAACCAATTCAGGATCACAACATATAAAAACACTGCAACACAATCTCTTTTCCTCAGCAGGCCCTGCCCTGTTTAACATTGTCCTAAAATAGATCAAAGAGGAAAAGGATCCCATCACCTTTAAACGGAATCTGGACAAGTATTTTCAAAGATTACCAGATAAGTCACCTATACCTGGATACAACTCACTCAACAAGAACTCGCTGCTTGAATGGACATTGAGACCACAAAACCTTACTTAAAAGGGATTTAGCAAATCTTATCAGGTGGTGCTCTTAAGTTAAACATAGCCTGGACCAATCTTTGGTCGAAACATATCTAAGTTTATGTATATATATATATATATATATATATATATATATATATATATATATATATATATATATATATATATATATATATACTAGCAGAGCAACCCGGCGTTGCCCAGGAATGAAATTGTTGCTTATATACTGGAAGGAAAAAAGCAAAATATGCTGTATAGAAATCTGAGGATATTTTGTAGATGGACTCTCAGATGAATGATGAATGGGCACCTCTCATGAATTGGAAAATTGAAGATGCGCCAAAAAGCCTCATTGGTACTTGGAAACTTTTACGAAAATTAAGATGTGGCTTAAATGAAAAAAAATGATTTACGTGAATATCCTCACAAGAGTAATTGAAATAAATTGCGATTGTGGAACCCCTCACGCACGCACGAAAGCACACACGCACGCGCACGTACACACACAGAGTATCACACATCAGATGAAATGGAAGTGTGTGTGTGTGTGTGTGACAGAGAGAGAGAGAGAGAGAGGTTTGTTGTCATGTATACGTACATGCATAAATATGCATACATCTTTGTGTGTGTGTGTGTGCGTGTGTATGAGAGAGAGAGAGTGAGAGAGAGAGTAAATCTATACTATATATAAAACAGAGATGTGTGTGTAATCGACTTCACCAAATGCTTCCATACTTGTGATGCGTGAATAATTTGACCTCGGATAAATGTTAGGCTCTTCATTTGATTTTTTTATCTCTAATTAAAAATAAATAATATTGCTTTATATTTAAGATTCACTTCTTTAAAAAGGTTCCTCAATGTCAACTTCCGGTATTGACGTAACAACGGCAAAAAGCTTCACTCTCTATTTTGTGTGTGAGTGTGTGTATGAGTGTGTATGAGAGAGAGAGAGAGTAAATACTACATACACACCGCTCTCTCACTCTGTCTCACACACATACACACATACACACACACCGCTTGACTCACTCACACTCTGTCTCTTACAAACACACACATACATAAATGTATACAAAATATTTACAAAGGCACACGTGTGTATGCGCGCGCGTGCGTGTTTGTAAGAGACAGAGTGCGAGTGAGTCAAGAGTTGTGTTGTCATATGCATACATCCAAAGATGTATGTATATTTATGCATGTACGTATACATGACAACAAACCTCTCTCTCTCACTCACACTCTGTCTCTTACAAACACACACATACATAAATGTATACAAACATATTTACATAGACTCACGTGTGTATGCGCGCGCGCGTGTGTGTGGGGTTCCACAATCGCCATTTATTTCAATTACTCTTGTGAGGATATTCACGTAAATCATTTTTTTCATTTAATCCCCATTTGAATTTTCGTAAAAGTTTCCAAGTACCAATGAGGCTTTTTGGCACATCTTCAATTTTCCCCATTCATGAGAGGCGCCCAGCCATCATTCATCTGAGAGTCCATCTACAGAATGTCCTCTCAAATTTCTATACAGCATATTTTGCCTTTTTTTCTTCAAGTATATAAGCAACGATTTCATTCCCGAGCAACGCCGGGTGCCTCTGCTAGTACTACATACACACCGCTCTCTCACTCTGTCTCACACACATACACACGCACACATATATCCAAAAATGATGGATGCATATGACAACACACCCCTTGACTCACTTACACTCTGTCTCTTACAAACACACACATACATAAATATATACAAACATATTCACAAAGACGCGCGTGTGTGCTGTGTGTGTGTGTGTGTGTGTGTGTGTGTGAGAGAGAGAGAGAGACAGAGAGAGACAGACAGACAGACAGAGACAGAGAGAGACAGAGCCAGTGAAGGGGTGTGTCGACAATTATACGTACATACATAAATAGTCATACATTTCTTGTACGTATGTGTGTGAGAGAGAGAGAGAGAGTCACTGAAACATCTCTCTGTCTGTCTGTCTGTCTGTCTCTGTCTCTCTCTCTCTCACACACACACGTGCAGATATACACACAGAAAAGATGTATGCATATGTATTTATGTATGTACGTAGACATCACAACACACCCCTTCACTCACACACATACAGAAACACACAGTGCCAAAAATAAAAAAAATAATAGAAAATTTATTTACGGAAATTAACGAAGTGTACGAGTTCAGAACGAAATCAAACGTGGAGTGTGTGAATGAGAGAGAGAGAGAGAATATATGAGATGAACGTGGAACGCCCAAAAATCGTATAAATAAAAGCACGTTAAAAACTATCTTGTACGGAATATTTAAATTTATGAACTTCGTAAATATGTGTTTCAGTAATTGATGGTAATAGAGAGTGAGAGACGTCGCCGTTTTTTCACGTCCGTACCGGAAGTTGACATTCAGAAACCTTTTTAAAAAAGTGAATCTTAAATATAAAGCAATAGTATTTATTTTTAATTAGAGATAAAAAAAATCAAATGAAGAGCCTAAGACTTATCCGAGCTCAAATTATTTATGTATCACAAGTATGGAAGTAAATAGTGAAGCCGTTTTCACGTGAAAAGCGATTACACACACACCTCTGTTTTATATATATAGTATATATATATATATATATATATATATATATATATATATATATATATATATATATATATATATGTATGTATAATATGGGTGTACGTTTCTATACATAGTACATGTATATATGTTTATGTGTGTGTGTGTATGCGCGCCCGTGCGTACTTGACGTGTGTGTGCCTCTGTGTGCGTGTGCGTGTGCGTGTGCGTGTGCGTGCGCACGTGTGTGTGTGTTTGGCAACAGGATAAAGGATACTTCTGTGACAAATGGAAAGTGAACAGTGGAATGCGTAAAGATGATTAATTTCTTATTATTGTTTTCCTCTCTGCGATGATGAAAGCAAAGAGTCTTCGTACAAAAGTCTTCGTATTTGATTCGAAGTTCTCACCGAAGACTTTAAAACTACAGCTTAACTACTTTAAATATATTTTAGGTTTCTTATACTCGGTGAATTGAGTATAAATATTTATTACATAATTACAATACAGACAAATGCATAGTATGAAAATAGATCCGATTCTCACTTCTAGTTGATTTATATAGCAATCGCTATTAATTTTTCGTGAACAGAAGAATTAGAGGGAATTTGTCCATTGGTCAATGGCTAATAAACTGTGAAATATGTCAGAACACTCTCATTTATTCTAATCAGTACGAATGAAATAATATGGTGTTTTAATATTTGCTTAGACTTTTAAAGTTATACATTATTTAAATTTAGGTTAAGCTTCTATGTTGAGTATAAGTAACTCTTTTACAACACTTTTTCTCTTTCTTTTTATTGCTCCCACCACATTTTCTCATTCTTTTAATTCCAAGTGAAGAACTGATGTCCAAAACGTCAATGCTCTTCCCCTTCTTTTTAAGCGTTAAACTAATAAAACATTAGTTAAGCCTTGTCCCGCATATGTTGTTTCTTTTATGCGTGTGCTAACTACCAAATGTATATATGATTAAGTACTTACGCGCTCACACACACACGCCCGCGCAAACATAGTAATATATATATATTTATAGTATGTATTACATATTACATGCACAGCTATATTGCAGGTATTTCCTTGAGAGCGTCACTACTTCATATCGATTTCATTAGACAAGAATATTCTCTTAAAAAAATTTCCTTTATGGTCTTGCTAAATATTGATTAACTAAATACTCGGTTGCTTAGAATTTAATTCAAAGTCTTGTTAATTTTATCTGATTTATGAGCCGCACGCTTCTACACACCATACTTGAGGCCATCGTGATATATATATATATATATATATATATATATATATATATATATATATATATATATATATATATATATATATATATATATATATATATGTACGTATGTATATATACATATACACATACATATATACATATATATGCATATCTATACATATATATATATGTATAGATATATATTATATATATATATATACATATGTATGTATGTATATATATACACAGATATATATATATATATACATATGTATTTATACACATATATATATTATATATACATATGTGTATATATATTATATATACATATGTGTATATATGTATATATACATATATTATACATATGTATATATATATATGTGTGTGTGTGTGTGTATGTATGCATGCATGCATGCATGTATGCATGTATGTTGTGTGTATGTATCTATGTATGTATGTATGTAGTACACAAATACATGCTTGCAAGGAATTCAAATTCAAAGATAGTTACAGAAGACAGATATTTTAGTGCAAAGCTTAGAGAATTCTACTTGAAAAATGAAATAAAGAAGTTAGTTTCTATTTATGCACACTTCACAAAATCACAACATATTTTTTCAGTTCTTTCACAATGTATGTATGTATACCTATATATACGAGCTGAATCTCTCTCTCTCTCCCTCCCCCCTCTCTCTCTCCCTCTCTCTTTCCCTCTCTCTATCTATGTGTGTGTATGTGTACATAAATGTAAATCTATCTACCTATCTAATGTATGTATGTATATCTGTATGTGTGCATGTAAGTCTATATATACGCGTGAGTCTATATGTGTGTGCACATAAATATATATGGTTGTAGTTATAATGTGTAAGTACAACGGGTAGGCTTACCTATCTGTTTATATATCTAGTTACATACATTTTGTGCGTTTGTATTCTTATACATACACACATATGCAAATCTACATACACACAACAAATATATTTACAACAGACAGAAAAAACATTTTTCTAAGAATTTGTCAGATGACAGACTTATTTGACTACTTATCGGACAATTACTTGAATTGGTAAGCACTTTGAATGCCATAATACGAAGTTTCTTTGTCTGCATGTTCTAGTACGTCTCGTCTTGTAGTTTACCATGAAGTTTGGTTATCGATCATCATTTCCGCATCATGAAATAACTAAG
>NC_142934.1:90340825-90348325 GCF_046866305.1 Octopus bimaculoides | reverse complement strand
ACACATTATAGTCTCGTTTGTCATTTTGTCATGTTTTGGAAAATGAATGACGTGTAGGGATACCATATATCGTTACGGAACCACAGTATGCTACAAACTGTATTAAATGATTTAATAAGTCAATATTGTGTTCTACTGTGTTAGCAGTGCTATTAAATCAGTTGTTAAGGTTATCTCTACTGATACGAAACATCGTAATATAAATCAGTGCTTGCTATAACTTTTATGGAAAATCTGTAGAGATAACCTTAACAAAATAATGTAAAGCACACTGCTAACACAGTAGAACACAGTATTGACTTATAAAAGCGTTTAATATAGTTTGTAGCATATTATGGTTGCATAATGAAATATGGTGTACCTACACATCATTAATTTTACAAAACATGACGAAATGACACACGAGACTGTAATGTGTTATCGTTCAATAATGAAAGCTATTTCAGTGATTTAATCAGGCATTGATGACATAACCACCCTCGAAGATAGCTTGAAATTTTTTCTCTTACATCTCTTCTGTCAATAACTGATATCTTTAGCGGCGGCGAGTTGGCGGAAACGTTAGCACGCCGGGCGAAATGCTTAGCGGTATTTTGTGTGTCTTTACATTCTGAGTTCAAATTCCGTCGATGTCGACTTCGCCTTTCATCCTCTCGGAGTCGATAAAATATATACCAAGCAAGCACTGGACTTAACCTCTCCCCCACGAAACTGATTGCCCTTAGTCAAAATTTGAAACCAATAACGGATAAGTCCAAGAGTTTGCTTAATGATATTAAGTTAGTTTCTAACTTCTTAATATATCCAGAATTCTGATGCGCGCTGTTAAAATCCAGTTAAAATAATTAATCTCATGTTGAAACTTTATAATTCCAATTGACACTACATGTTTCGATATAACACTCTAACAACAGACAATAGCTAATCAACTAATTATTCAATTAATCTCAATTTCGCTGTACGTGCACGCAATGAATGGCCTGCATGTACAGAGAAACAGATTTTGATAATTTGAATAAAATAAAAGCAATGTAATTGTCTAGCAAGTGATTTGATCTGAGACCGTGTATTGAAACTAATACAGTTACTGCGTAGAAGACAAATAGACTTTCAAAAACACACAAAAGCTATTGACTTCATTTCAGCATTTCATAATTGTGTCTGAATTTTTCCCATTATCTGCGTCAGGGAATAAGTCGCAAGGAGTGCAACAAAAATTTCGGAGCAAAGGTCTGCAACATTTTAGGGGAGGAAACAAGTCAATTACATCGACCCCAGTGTACAACTGGTATTTATTTTAATGAAAGTGTAAACCGACCTGAGTGGTATTCGAACTCAGAATGTAAAGAGCCGGAAGAAATGCGACTAAACATTTTGTCCGACATGCTAACGATTCTGTCAACGCGTCGCCTTCTTTTTCACCAGAAATGAAGATTAAGTGAAGTATTTGAATGACTGCCAGCCTGGAATTCGTGAATGAAATTAAATTGTATTGGTACAACCACTGGGTATTGTTGGCCTAGGGTTATAGCAGAAGACATTTACGGAAGGTGCCACGTGGTGGAAGTGAACCCGAAAACATGTGCTTGTTAAACGAGTTTCTTAACCACACTGCCATCCTTGTGTCTATTTGGATACTTATTCTCACTAGAAAAGGGTCAGTTAAAACAGTGTGTGTGTGAGTGTGTATGTGTGAGTGTGTATGTGTGTGTGCATGTGTGCGTGCGCGTGTGTGCGCGTATATATATATATATATATATATATATATATTTATATATGTGGAGGCGCAATGGCTCAGTGGTTAGGGCAGCGGACACGCGGTGATAGGATCGCGGTTTCGATTCCCAGACTGGGCGTTGTGAGTGTTTATTGAGCGAAAACACCTAAAGCTCCACGAGGCTCCGGCAGGGGGTGGTGGCGAAGCTGCTGTACCCTATCACCACAATTTTCTCTCACTCTTACTTCCTGTTCTGTTGTCCCTGTAATTCAAAGGGTCAGCTTTGTCATGCTGAATATCCCCGAGAACTACGTTAAGGGTACACGTGTCTGTGGAGTGCTCAGCCACTTGTACGTTAATTTCACAAGCAGGCTGTTCCGTTGATCGGATCGACTGGAGCCCTTGACGTCATAAGCGACGGAGTGCCAACAATATATATATATATATATACACGTACCCAACAGGACTAATGTAATCCTGGATTGTCATAAAGATATGGGGTGATTTTCACGGTTGGAACAACTTCTCATCACAGCTCTGCTCGATTGGAGTTCACCCGGTTTTAAACAACGACAACAATTATTATTTCTCTAGTGCATCCTGATTTAGTTAGCAGGTATCTTATCTTGAGGTTTCGTGACAACAATTCTCCTCAGAAGGATGGTACTTTTCTGCAGGTCAACAACGTGAGCCTCAATTCCAGTATTTAAGCATTGTCCAAGTCTGACTAGGTCTCCTATGAAGAAAATCAAACAATGCCAAAGTAAGCGATCTCCACAGACTCTGAATCCACAAACACTTTCCACTGAAAGACAATTCTGAATAACGAGAAATTCTCAATCAAGCATAACAAACATGTATTACCATCCTCAGTAGCCAAACGAATATCACTATGGCTTCGACACCTGGACAGTACCATTCAATCCGGTGGTGTCATAAGCACCAGTGTTTTGTAGTTCCGTAGTGACAACAAGTCTCCTGAAATCCTAAGAATCATTCTTAGGATTCTTGCAGAATACAAGATTGCTCTTTTCTGCAAGTCAACAACGCGAGTCTCAGTTCTAATCTCCTTGAGTCTTTTAGGTAGTATTTTAGGTGTTGTGCCAAGTGCACCAATTACTACAGGAATAACTGTTGTCTTGGTCTTCCACGGCCTCCTCAGTCTTGATAAATATCGAGAAATAAAATTGGCCATACTACTGAAGCAAGAAGATCAGAGGAGGAAATAAACTGTAAGATCATAGAATTCGCAATCCTCTACCACAACAGAACTGGCAGAATCGTTAGCATGCCGGGCAAAATTTTCAGCAGCATTTCGTCCGTCCATACGTCCTGAGTTCAAATCTCGCCAAGGTTGACTTTGCCTTTCATCCTTTCGAGTTCGATAAAAAAAGTACTAGTTACAATAAGTACTTTCCCCAAAGTTCTAGGCCTTGTGCTTATGCAGAAAGGAATATTATTATTATTATTATCATTGATATTGTTGTTATTATTAATATTTTTTTTTCCTTTCTTCTTCAAATTTTCTTCCAATTCTCGCCGAGTGTTTTCCGTACACCTAGGGCAGAAAAACTCATTGTATGCATTCCCAGTTTACACACGCAAATTCACAGGTAAAATATATATATATATAAAAAATTAATAAATAAATTCATGCATGGATGTTGTTTTCACAGCGATAATGCTCTTCTCAGTACATGAGTTGTTCCAGTTAACACGCTGTTTTGCACTTCCTGTAGAGATGGTAAGCCTGGTATCATTTTCAAATAGGTTTCAGTACCTTTTTTTATCATTCCTAGAGATCCTACAATCACTGGTACGGTAGTCACCTTGAGGTGCCACATTTTTTCAGTTTCTATTAGCAAGTCTTTATATTTACTGATCTTGTCAAATTCTTTCGCCGTTATATTGTGATCGCAAGGAATACAATTATTATTATTATTATTATTATTATTATTATACTATATCATTATTATTATTATTATTATTATTATTATTATTATTATTATTATTATATTATATCATTATTATTATTATTATTATTATTATATTATATCATTATTATTATTATTATTATTATTATATTATATCATTATTATTATTATTATTATTATTATTCAGTAGTTTTATTTTTATAACGTGCTTTCACTTCACTACCGAGCGCAGCTCTGTGCGCCTTGGGTATGTGCTGTGGTTTGCTGTGGTGCTCTTATGTTTACTGTATTGAAAGTGTTTTGCGTAGAATGTGTGCAGTACCCAGTAGTGCAATTTTCTGTATGTTATATATATTTGTAAGTCCTGGTATTTTTGTTATGTATTTGTCTGAATATTTTTTTATTATACCTAAGGCACCTACTATGATAGGAATTGTTTCTGTTTTTAGATTCCACATTCGAGTTATCGCTATTTCCAGGTCTTTGTATTTTGAAAGTTTTTCCATTTCTTTTAGAGAAACGTTGTCATCTGCTGGTATTGATACATCAATTAGAAAGCATTTTTTTTCTTCATGATCTTTGACAACTATATCTGGTCTATTTGCCTTAATTTCTCTATCTGTGTGTATTGGCATATCCCAGAGTATGGTTGCTTTCTCGTTTTCTGTGACCTTTTCTGGCGTGTGTTTATACCATCTTTTTTCTGTTGTTATTCCATAATGTTGGCATAGCTTCCAGTGTATATAGGTCCCAGCTCTGTCGTGTCTGTGAATATATTCCTTCTTAGCCAGGACTGGGCAGCCAGAGATAATATGATTTATTGTTTCTTGTCGATCTCCACATATTCTACAGTTACTTGTTATATTTCTTTTCATTATGTGTTTTTGGTAATTTCTGGTGGGGAGGCTTTGGTCTTGTGCAGCAATTAAAAATCCTTCAGTCTCTGCTTTGAGTCCTGAGCTTCTCAGCCATTGCTGGGATTTTTCTCTGTCTATTTCTTTCGCATTTAGTTTAGCCCAGTATTTACCATGTAGGGGCTTTTCTTGCCATCGTTTTATCATGGTCCGTTGCTGTTCTAGTTTTAGTTTGGAATTCATTTGTTTTATAGCTTTTGTTGTTTCTTCTTCTTCTTCTTCTTCTTCGTATTTGTTAGGTAGATTGATTTCTTGTTTGTATTTGTCAGCTTCCTTAAATACTGAAAACAGTTTTTTGTTTTGCTCGTGTTTTGTGGCTATTTGTATTAGTTTCCCTTGCTTCTGGAGTAGGTATTTTTGCAGTCCTATGGTGGTTATTTTATAATAGTTTTCTAGCTGTATAAGACCCCTGCCACCTTCTGTGCGTTGTATATATAGCCTTTCTATGTCAGATTTTGGGTGGTGCATCCTATATCCTGTCATTATTTTTCTTGTTTTCCTGTCTATTTTACATAGTTCGTTTAGTGTCCAGTTAAGGATGTTGTAGCTGTAGCTTATAACTGGGACAGCTAAAGTGTTGATACCCATTATCTTGTTTTTAGCATTGAGCTCTGTTTTTAGTATTGATCTAACTCGTCTATAGTACTCTTTCTTTATTTTTTCTTTCATTTGTGTATGTTGTATCCTATCTAGTTCATTGACTCCTAAATACTTATATGGTTGGCTTTCGTCTAGTTCTCTTATTTCATTGGCTTTATCTAGTGTTATATTGCTACTTTTAACTAATTTTCCTCTTTTCAGGGTTGCTTTGGCACATTTTTCTAATCCGAATTTCATTTCTATTTCCTTGGTAAAGCCGTGTACTGTCTGTAGTAGTGTTTCTAGCTCTTTGTCGTTTTTTGCATATAATTTTAGGTCATCCATATATAGAAGGTGGCTGACTGTTTTTCCATAGCATTTGTAACCGCATCCAGTTCTATTTAGCAATTCTGTTAAAGGTGTGAGTGCCAGGCAGAACAGGAGTGGAGAGAGCGTGTCTCCCTGGAATATTCCTCTTCTAATGGGGATGGCTTTCGTTTTCACAAGTCCCTCTTTTGTTTGGAGCTGTAGCACTGTCTGCCATTTGTTCATTGAGTGCTCTATGTATTTTATGATAATTGGTGCCACCTTGTTTATGGCTAGTGTTTCCAGAATCCACGTGTGGGGAACACTGTCGAAAGCCTTTTGGTAGTCCACCCAGGCCATACTGAGGCCTTTCTTCTTTCTGCGGCTGTCTTCAGTTATGGCTTTATTGATCAATAATTGATCTTTACAGCCGTATGAGCCCTTGAAGCATCCCTTCTGCTCTTCTGGAAACAGGTTGTTATTTTCCAGGTGTTTACTCAATCTCTGCGATATTATTGTAGTAAAGGCTTTGTAGATCGTAGGGAGACAGGTTATAGGTCTATAGTTTTGTGGTTTCTCCGTTTCCGTGGATTTGGGGATTAAGATGGTTTTCCCTTTTGTGAGCCATTCAGGCATTGTCTCTGGATCTGCTATTATGTTGTTAAAGTTTTCTGCCAGCTTTTTATGCATTGCTGGCAGGTGTTTTAACCAGAAATTGGGGATCTTGTCGTGTCCAGGTGCCTTCCAGTTGCTTAGTCTTTGCAGTGTCTGGGTGACCTCTTCAGTTGTTATAGGGGCCCAGAGTTGCTCAGGTGCTAAGTTCGTTGTTTTAATGGTCCTTTTTTGGGGTTGTTGCTTTCACCGACCATATTTGTTTCCAGAATTTCTCTAGTTCTTCTGCTGTTGGTGCTGAAGTAATGTCTATTTTATTTTTACCCAGTTCTTGGTAGAGTTTTTTGGGGTTGGATTTGAACTGTTTGTTTTGTTCAAAGAAACGTTGGCGTTTCTCATACCGGCGGATCCTCTGTGCTTTGGCAAGGATGTCTTGCTTTAGTTTTTCTTTTGCCTCAGGTAAGTCTTTTTCTGTAATGCTGTATTTGTACAGTATTTTTGTTTTCTTCTTGTTACTTAGTAGTGTTGATTGTTTACTAATTTCGTTGAGAATCGATAAATATTTTCTCTTTTTTTTTAATTTTGTTCTGGATGTTATTTATCCACAAGGTCTGTTTGGGTGGTAGAACTCCTGTTCGGATGGGTTTGAGTGAGTATCCTGCTTCTTTTGTGGCTGCAGTGGCTGCCGCATATATCATGTCATTTAGCTCAGTGATATTGCCTGTTGTTTCTGTGGTTGTTAGTTCCGTGACGGCCAGGTTTATGCTATTTATTATTGATGTTGTTTTATTGTCTATTTTGATTTTTGGGAGATATAATCTGTGGTCCATTCTAAGATCTGTGGTTTTCAGTTCTTCGGTTATTTTCATTTTCATAGTATCGTAATTATTAGGTTTCCCTTCGTTATTTCCAGGCTTTATATTTGTTTTGTCTTCCTTTTCATTCATATGTTTGTCTGTGGTGTTCTGGATTGGTGCTTTTTGTACACTATTATACATCTCTACGGTCTGGGTTTGTTGTTTTTTGTTTACTTCGTTTTTGCCGGGAATGTTACGTTTGTCCTCGTGTTTTGCTATCTCAGTGTTTATATTATTATTTGGCATTGCTGTGTGACTACTATCTAGATTTTCCTGATGTATTTTTTCTTTCAATTGTTCTATTTCTATTTCTGATATTTTTTTTTGCTTTTAGAATATATCTTCTTATGTTAGCTAGTTTGTTAGGGTTCATTGTTTTATCGAGGTCTATATTTACATTATTTTTCTTCCATGTTTTATATGTGTGTGTTGTTGCGTTTTCGTTTTTTGGGTAGAGCACTGCTGTGAAATAGGCGTGTAGGATCGAAATGTGTTCCTCACGTGTCCATTTATGCCGTTTTGGTTTTGTTTGCGGGACATGAGGAACAACGTCCGGCCCTTTATTTTGACGGTCGTCGTTT
>NC_142934.1:90285825-90335825 GCF_046866305.1 Octopus bimaculoides | reverse complement strand
AATTCATTCAACAAGTGCAGGACAAGGCCTTAGGCTCAATTTAGGCGGCTATATGAGGCTGTTGGAGACTGTGTTAATATCTTGGTTGGAGAGGGCATCTATTTGAAGACCATATGTGTGACAGCAGGATTCGGTTCCTTGCCATACCTCCAGAAAGAGTGAGAAATAGTTGTCAGGGAATTTCTACGACTTCATAAGCTCCAATTCTGGCGGCACCAATTATGGATCCACAATCACACATCATGATTGTGGAATCGATGTCGCTTCAAAACATTTCAACCCTTGCACACGTCGCACAATGCTCACAGACGAGAGGAAAAGATAAAAATAAAGAGAAAATGAGAAAAGTTTAAGAGACAAAACTATTTGGACTTCTGACTATAGTTATGATTTTCATTGAGTTAAATATATTGAATTATTTATAATACAGATACTAATTGAAGAATAATACAAATATATTTTCCGATTAATTACATTCGTCTTTGTTTATATATCTTCATTATTTTTGATTATCACAATTTAATTAAAATTTGATTTATTGATATGCTCAACATCTAATTTATGTGTATCCATCCGTTATTTCCCTCTTTTAATACTTTAAATCTTTTTCATTACAACACGAAAGCATTACGGGCACATTACGTAATACTAGAAATATTGTTAATTAACAAAAGAATAAGTTTCTCAAATAAGTGTTAAAATACCACGAGGTACCTTTCCAATTCAGCTCACCCCTTTAAAGCTGCTATATTATTTTGGCGCAAAGTCAACAATTTTAAGGGTAAGTGTAAGTGGATTACATCGATCAACAGTACTTAAATGGTATTTATTTTACCAGCCTCAGCAGCATTTGGACTGAGATGGTAAGGAACCGGTAGGAATGCCGCTAAGCAGTTTTGTCAGGTACAGAAACGATTTTGTCAGTTCACCACCACAAATAATTCTTTCAAATATACCACAACGCCTGAATTTTTGACGATTATATCGCCTTCCCTACAAGTGCTCTACTGGTACTTATTTTATCGACCCCGCCCCTAAAAGATGAAAGGCAAAGTTGACTTAGATGGGGTTTGAGCTAAGAATGTTGAGAACCGGCAAAGAAAACAATCCGAATTTAGTCCAACTCGCTAACGACTCTTCCAGCTCACCGCTTTGAAGTTGTTATATGATTCTTTTCTTCTTTAAGCAAAAGTCCCAATCTTTTTTTTTGGGCGGGGGGGACAGTTGATTAGATCAACCCCAGTACGCAACTGGTACTTAATTTATTGACCTCAAAAGGATGAAAGGCAAAGTCGACCTCGGCGGAATTTAACTCAGAACGTAAAGATTGACGAAATATCGCTAAGCATTTCGCCCAGCGTGCAAGCTGTTATTTGATTAAAAGGATTATAACTCATGTTATACAATTAATTAATCTAATTAATTAGTTAATTAATTAATTAATTATGAAATGTAACGGATTCCCAGTTACTAATTGCAGTATGATTGATGATAACTTCATTGTCATTGATGAAACATTTCCCTAAAGCTTTTCTATAGAAATATACTATTTAGGTGTTCCATATTCTAGCAAAATTACATAGAGATTGTTTAAACAAGAATTGCCAAACTTTTCTCCTTCTGTGATGTTGCGAAAGTGTATTGCATTTTCGAGTTTCTTTTCTTCATCATGGTGATAGATATCTTGTTCACCAATATCATACGTTCACGCATGGATGAACATATGCACACTCAAACACCATCAGCATCATCATCAGTTAACATCCGTTGTCCATGCTGGCAAGGGTTGTACGGTTTCACCATGGTTATTACGCTGGTAGGCCGTACCAGACTCCAGTCTTTAATTTGCCATGGTTTCTACGGCTGGATGGCCTTCTTAGCACCAACCACTCCAAGCGTGCAATAGGCACGGGGACCATTTACGTGACACCAAGAATAGCTGTGTGGTAAGTAGCTTGCTTCCCAACCACATGGTTCCGGGTTCAGTTCCACTGCGTGGTATCTTCTATTATAGCCTCGCGCCGACCAAAGCCTTGTGAGTTGATTTGGTAGACGGAGTGCCACGATATATATATATATATATATATATATATATATATATATATATATATATAGTGTAGTATATTGCCACTTAAGTGTGGCTGACCCCTAGGGGTGGATGTTACTGTTGCTTTTAGCCCCAGGAGGACATCTCCTCCAGCTGGCTTATCGACACACGACTGTGTCCTGTTTGCCAAGGGTAGTTATCCCTCTCACCAACATCTGCAGCACGAACGGATCCGGATTTCAGGGTTATTTCCCTTCGTCGGCGTCCGATAGCCGCTGACCTTGGTGAGAGAGACAAAAACCTGGCAATCATATATCTTCTTTTCAAGTGAAATTCTTCACTGATATCGAAAAGGTGAAAACAAGCAATGTTAATTCTCTAAATGAAGTATTAACAGTAACTGCACGATAAAGTGTAGTATATTGCCACTTAAGTGTGGCTGACCCCTAGGGGTAGATGTTACTGTTGCTTTTAGCCCCAGGAGGACATATCCTCCAGCTGGCTTATCGACACACGACTGTGTCCTGTTTGCCAAGGGTAGTTATCCCTCTCACCAACATCTGCAGCACGAACGGATCCGGATTTCAGGGTTATTTCCCTTCGTCGGCGTCCGATAGCCGCTGACCTTGGTGAGAGAGACGAAATACCGCAAAGCATTTCGCCCGCCGTGCTAACGTTTGTGCCACCTCGCCAACCTAAATTATGTGTATATTATTTTCTACTCTAGGCTGAAAGCTCAAAATTTTGGGGGAGGGAGCCAGTCAATTAGATTAATTCCCAGTACGAAACTGGTACTTAATTTATGGACCCCGAAAGGATGAAAGGCAAAATCGACCTCGACGGAATTTTAACTCAGAACGTAAAAACAGACGAAATATACCACTATGCATTTCGTTCCGCATGATAACGTTTCTGCCATCTCGCCGCCCTAAATTATGTATATATTGATAAATAAAAAATTCATGAATGCAGAAATTTGATTTGAGTAAATAGGTAGCTGCTGGAAGTTATTTTAATTGATTATTCATTGTTACATTAACTAAACCGCCTTTGAAAAAGTAATTTTACTACGGAGACAGTGTCGTATCAGGTCATCCCATAAATTCTGTCCAATTTTACCTTTTTTAAAATTGAATGAAATTTAATAGTATCTTAGAATATCTAATGGAATTAGAGAAGAGAATTTCATGGAAAAAAAGGTTCTTCTCTCTATCTGGTAGGATTGCAAAGGAGTAATTCACTTTGAATTATTACCACCTAATGCAACAATCAATTCTCAAGTCTACTGTCAGTAATTAGATCGTTTGAACCAAGCTTTGAAGAAAAGAAGACCCGCTTTAGTGAATCGAAAAGGAGTGCTGTTTCATCAGGACAACGCGCGACACCACACTGCAAAGATCACATCACAGAAGATCGAAGAGCTTGGTTGGGAAAAAATTCCTCATCCACATTATTCTCCCGACCTTGCTCCTTCAGACTACCATTTGTTTCGTAGTTTACAGAATCATTTGGGGGACGTAACTTTCGCAAGCCAGGATGAGGTCGAAACTGACATTTCAGAGTTCTTCGCTTTGAAACCAAAAGAGTTTTACATTGATGGGATTACAAAGCTTGTAAATAGATGGAAGGAAGTCATAGATAACCAGGGAAAGTACGTTGATGATTAAATTTCAATTAAATATAACATTTGATCACTTGTTTTCTTTATTCAGAATTCGGACAGAACTTATAGGATGACCTTATATAATAGTAAAAGTTTTTCAATGATATTGAATGCCTACATTTGGATACATCAAGTACAAATAAACAATATAGGAAAGAAGAAAGAGGAGGAGGAGGAGGGGAGGGGATTGATTGGTATATATATCCATTCTATTAGAGTAAGATTATTATTATTATTATTATCGCCGAGTTGCAAACTACGCCAAATAATAGAGGATTGCGGTGGTTGTTACTTATAATATGATATGTAGTTATATTTCTCCTTCACGAAAATTGAATTTTCATGCTAACCTTATCGACAAGCAGTTTATTACATATCAATAATGGTTGTTTTGGCAAGTGCAGTCACCCAATTGACCGTCACTATCAATCTGAAGCAGAATATGTGTTGTAAACTAAGGCTAATAAGCAAGATACATTGTTATGTCATGCATCAGTGGAATAGCCTATCCCGCTCTTGTTAAGTGTCTAACGAAATTCATATGGAACAAATGTAATGGTTATATTATAATCCAGTCAGATATAAAATGAAGCTGATGTGCTTCGTGATGGCTTGGGTGAAGTGTAGTAAGTAATAAAATACGTGGTTTGATTTCCGTGTTTTTTTTTCCTGTCGCTTCCGACTGTTGTTGCAAATTCTCATTTACAATGCATATTACTATGACAATGTTTTATATATCTTGTACGTGGTTAAAATAATTCATGCGTCTATGCTTAGTCTATAAGGAATGTGACACCAATCACGAACACATAATAAAAAAGCTGATGGCTGTGGAAACGATTATACTTGTAAACTAAATACCGAACTGTTTCAATTATGAAAGAGAGACAAACAAACGAGGAGAGAAAGTAAAAGTGACAGATAGCAGTGTGTATGTGTGTGTGTGAGAGAGTTTCGTCTGATTCAAATATTTGAATTGATTAGAATATTTTACGTAAAATAATTGAATATATTTTCAGTCAAACTGTATTTATCATTGTTTGTGGTTTTCATTATTTTGATATAATTAAAAGCTTCCACAATTTAATTAAAGTAATAACTATGGATAGTCATCAAATTTGCATTGATACACACACATACAGAGAGATACATGCATAAATATATATGTGTTAATTCATAAACATATATATATATATATATATATATATATATATATATATATATATATATATATATATCAGAAATAGGATTAATGTAATGTAATGTAATATAAAGCTGAAGCAAATTAACACCAAATATACAGTGCGTGTGTTTTTATTGGCTAAACTGGCAATATGACCGTCCCCAAATACAACAACATATATATATATATATATATATATATATATATATATATATATATATATATATATATATATATATATATGTGTGTGTGTGTGTGTGTGTGTGTGTGTGTGTGTGTGTGTGTGTGTGTCTGTGTGTCTGTGTGTGTGTGTGTATAAATATATGTATGTATGTATATGTATATTTGCATATTTGTGTGTGTGTGTATGTATGTATGTGTGTGTTCATATTCTGTGTGTTGTATAAATATATGCAGTTATGTATACAGATGTGTACACACATACACACACACACATTCTTTCTCTCCCTCTTTCACACACACAAACACATGTACAAGTACGCCTCAAATTATGCAATACATTTTATTGATTTATGTAAATATCATTTTTTTTTATTTTGTCCAAAATGGGGGGATACATTGGAGAATACTACAAATAGTCATAGAGCTCCTCAACCAGCATTCAAATGGGACTAAACATCATCGATAAATATTTCCAGCTCAGCTAACGTGGAATCCTCGATGTCTGTGATATTTGATGTATTCTTTCTCATTTACCTCTTGGTTTGATGTACTGTATTGGATGATATAAAAGATGCTTGGGCGCATTAAATGCACCCCAATTTCAGCAGCATATATTCAGGAAAAATTAGTTTTTAATTAAAGCTTTTCAGAGGCCAGTTTCGCATATAGCACACCGGTCATTTTTAGTGACATCTTATATGCTGTCGAATATGGTATTTCAACATTTACTCTCCTGTATTTACTCTAAATAATCTTAAATCTCACTGACAAAATGCTACCTTTAAAGTAGCATGTTGGCACCAGTTAAATCAATGAAAACAATGATTATCAGTGAACAATTTAAAAATGAAATTAAAATTACAACACTTTAATTAAATTGCTATCTGAGCGAAATAACTTTAATTTATATTTTGCGGTTAATTAATTGTCGCATCCATGGATTAATTACTGCGTTATTAATTTCCCTACGACTGCTGAAACCTTGATTACAGCTGAAGAAATATTTATGTTCTATAGTCAAATAGTTTAAGGTATGAAAAACACACTCTCAAACACAAATTCTCTAACCTTAGTTCTTGTTTTATGAAAGCAGTGAAAATTTTATTATATTAAATTTGTTTATATTATATGTTTACAAGAGCTTGACAGGCATTTTTGACTAGCAGGTCATGCTACTCCAGACTGATAACGAACAAAGACTCAGAAACTAGTCTCTGGATGCAGGCTTAGCTGGGTGGAGGTGCTTGTCTCCTTCTTGTAAACATAAGGACACAGGAAATGTGTCAAGGCTGACAGGAAGCGGTGCAGCTTCCTAGGTCTAACCAACAGTAGTATTATTCCCTTCAGGGGACTGTCACATTAAGTTGACAGCATACAACTATTTCATCGTATCACTACTGCATGAATCTCTCTGAGAGAATTAGAAATGTAAAGTTTAACGTCTAACTTCTTTCGTCGTGGTGATGAATTACGTTGTTGAAATCAGTAAAACAAATAATACGGTCTCAAATACTAATACACATATACAAACCTATGCACACACAGACACACACACACATACAGACACACACATGTGTAAGTGTAGGTGTGCGTGTGCGCGTGTTTTACCATATTACTAAAGGCACAGTTCAAGACATCTCGGTGCAAATACCAATGCAGCTGAAAGACGGAGGGCAAAACACTTAAAAGAAATGCTTGCATAAGTATTTGTGTGCACGTCTGTTCTATGTATACACAAACAAAACACACACACACACGCGCGCGCGCACATATACAAATATTGCAGAGACTCAATATATAGAAATGAACGGCATAGGGTTACTATCAGAGATGTTTGCATTTATAGAAGAAAGAGTAGTAGTAGTCGTGGTGGTGGTCATCGTCGTGTTAGTAGTAGTAGCGGTGGTGGTGGTGGTGGTCGTCGTCGTCGCCGTCGTCGTGGTAGTAGTGGTGGTGGTGGTGGTAGTCGTGGTCGACGTCGTCGTTGCGGTAGTAGTAGTGGTGGTGGGGGTGATGGTGGGGGGTGGGGGTGAGGGTGATGGTGATGGTGGTGGCATATATATATATATATATATATATATATATATATATATATATATATATATATATATATACTTTATAAAAACTGTTACTCGGAGTTTCACGTTCTCGTTCGAACAGGAAAGTTCTTTTACGTTTCGAGCCTACGCTCTTCGACAGAAAGGAACGCAGAAATAAACAGGGAGAGAAAATGGAAAAAGGTTTAGTGGCTAACGATCTATCATGGCGAATGCCGGATATAGGGGTCATACAGGAGAGCTAGGAAGAAGGGGAGATAATACACACGCATGCATACATGCATTTATGTAGTACATGAAGACATAATGTTTGTAAATAACATCTCGATATTCCCACCACACAAATAAATGGAAACTTGACCGCCGCACAAAACACGCTAAAATATCTCAGACTAACCACATTTATTGAACGGAAAGAAATAACATCACCAGCATAAACAGAAAAACAAATATAATCCCCGGTGGATTACAGCAATCTCTCCTCAACACTTTACAGCAGCCTTCAATAATTACATACCAACAGGCTTTACATCATTATTGGTAATATATTGATTGCATCTATACATTACAAATCACGAAGCAATACTAGTTGAAATGTAAGAGTGCGTGTCTTAGTCGTTAGAGGTATTCAGCTCATGGTCATGAGTTCGATTCCCGGTTGCACGTTATACCCTTGAGCAAGACACTTTATTTCACATTGATCTAGTCCTGTCAGCTGGCAAAAATGAGTATTACCAGTATTTCAAAGGGCCAGCCTTATAATATTCTATGTCACGCTAATTCTCCCTGAGAACTGTGTTAAGGATACGCGTCTCTGTGAAGTGCTCAGCCATTTTCATGTTAATTTCATGAGCAAGCTGTTCCGTTGATTGGATCAACTGGAATAATCATCGTCGTAACCGATGGAGAACCAGTTTTCTAAAATTTCCTTCACACGTTCTTTAACTACAATTCTATCTAAGTTTATTTACCCACAATCCAAGAGACAATTCACACACACACACACACACACACACACACACACACACACACACACACACACACACACACACACACACTCACTCTCTCTCTCTCTCTCTCTCTCTCTCTCTCTCTCTCTCTCTCTCTCTCTCTTCTCTTTACTTTCAAACCATAGACAAAAGTTCAAATAATTAGATTCCACAATGCAATAACTTCATTGAATTCTCCGATAAACTGTTCTCTAATTGCTACCGACATTTACCATTGACATTTTCTTCGAATTTCTGATGTTAGACTATTTAACCAAAACAATCAGGAAATCTGATTAAAATGATGTAACGCCATAATGCAAGTGTTTCCATTCATAATTCACAGTGAAAAACTATTACGTTTCCGTTCCTCTTCTCATAAGCAATTACCAACGCACATGACCATCTCCACTCCACGTCTGGGAAAATACTACGCTCAGCAAATCCTTTGGAATAATGGTTATTGTTAACATTACGAAACATGCCTCCATGATGTCTTTCCTTTTAGAATATATACATAATGTAACGCTGAACCAGTGACGATAAACGGCGAAGACTGATATCTTTATTCGTAAGATACAGCTATTATTTTTCTGTAACAAAACCGATAGCATGCCAGTAATGGAGACTATGTGGTCGTGCAACTTGCTAGAAATAGCAATCATATTCTATATAAACCGCATTTTACAAGCATGGCATATGTAATCATATATATATATCTAAAATGGACAGATAATTATGAATGGAATAAATACGACACGACCAGAGTTGACTCGAAGCTAAGTATTATTTATAAAGACAAACGATACGATGAGCTGCACTTTATATAGCTTCCGGTCATTAGCTTTTACTCGTTTCAGTCATTGGATTGCGGCCATGCTGGGGCACCGACTTGGAGTGTTTAGTCGAACAAATCGACCCCAATACTTATTTTAAGCCTGGTACTTATTCTATCGGTTTCTTTTGTCGAGCCACTAGATTATGCAGTCATGAAGAAACCAACAGCGTTTGTCAATCGGTTGTGGAGTGAGGGTGGGGGACAAACACAAGCAAAAATATACACACATACACAAACATATACATACACACATATGTGCGTGTTTATGTGTATGAGTAAATATATATATATATATATATATAAATAAATGTGTGTGTGTGTATGTATATATATATATATATATATATATATATATATATATATATATATATACGACAGGTTTCCACACAATTTCCATCTAGTAAATTTGCTTATAAGGTGTTAGTGGACCCAGGGCTGTTGTAGAACTCGCTTGCCGAAAGTACCGCCCAATGGACCTAAATCTGAAACCTGCTTTTAAAGAGAGCTTCTTAAGCACACAGCCATACCTGTTTCTTGCTCGGAATAGCAGACCGATTTCTCTCAAACAGTACTCTTTATTATTTCAGAAAGGACACATTGCATAATGGTGTTGTGATTTCATAATGCCTTGGCGGAGCAAAAGGTTGCTAATAGCTGGAGCCCCTTAATCGTGGGCCTGCTTGATCAAGGTTGACCTGATCTGTTAAGCTAAACAACAATAACAATAGCAACTTGCATCTTAAATAGTCCATTGACCAATATACACAGTTTTGCTGAAAATTCTTCAATAAAAGGTCCAGATGAAAGGTGAAATGAACACAGAGAAGATGCTTTGCCCCATGCAAAAAACCGCCGGAGCTATTCAGGTGTATTACAACTTCTTGTGAAAACATTGCAGTGTCGAAAATCTTTCCATATCAATATCTGATATCTATCTATCTATCTATTTATCTATCTATCTATCTATCTATCTATCTATCTATCTATCTATCTATCTATCTATCTTTATATATGTCTGTCTGTCTGTCAGTCTGTCTATCTGTTTATCTATCTAGCTATCTGTCTATCTATCTGTCTGTCTCTCTCTCTCTCTCTCTCTATATATATATATATATATATATATATATATATATATATCTGTCTGTCTATCTGTCTGTCTGTCTGTCTGTCTGTCTGTCTGTCTATCTATCTATCTATCTATCTATCTATCTATCTATCTATCTATCTATCTATCTGTCTGTCAATATATATATATATATATATAATATATATATATATATATATATATCTGTCTGTCTGTCTGTCTGTCTGTCTGTCTGTCTGTCTGTCAGTCTGTCTATCTGTTTATATATCTAGCTATCTGTCTATCTATCTATCTATTTATGTCTGTCTGTCTGTCTGTCTATCTATCTATCTATCTATCTATCTATCTATCTATCTATCTATCTATCTATCTATCTATCTATCTATTTGTGTGTGTGTGTGCGTGTGTGCAAGTGTATATGCGTTTGTGCTCGGACGCACGTGTATGTATAAAGAGGTTACAGAAAAGTGCGCCACGCAACCAAAATCGCTCTCAGTAGTGGTCTCCACAACCCATTCCGGTATCCAGTGTCTCGAGATGTGGGGTACCAAACTCAGGATAGGCTAGAGTGCTGAGAATGAGTGAAATAGTAGAAAGAAATAATGGCTTGGGTCGATTACCGAAAGGCTTTGACAGCATTCCCCATATATAGATCTTTGAAACACGAGTCATGAGCATAGTACAATCAACAGTGATAGAATGTCATGACTAAATGGTAAACAGTTCTGAAGTTACAGACAAAAGAAAGGATTACAAAAACTAAAGTCATTCCTATCAGAAGAGGAATATTCCAAGGAAACCCGCTCTTTCTACTACTTTTCTATCTAGCACTTACACCTTTAACCGACATGCTAAACGGAAATGGATGTGGATGCAAATACCATGATAAAACCATCAATCATTTTTTGAATATGGATGATCTCAAGCTGTATGCTGCAAATGATTAAAAGCGGAAACATTGTTACAGTGAGTGCATGGATTTACTGAAGTTATAGATATGAAATTCGGTTCAGAAAAATGTTCTACAAGGGGAAGAACTAATTAGGAATAATGATATCACACTAGATAAAGAAAATTAAATAAGAGAACTGGACGAGATCCAGACATACTCAGGAATCAATGAACTAGATACGGTACAACTCATACAAACGTAAGAAAAGATAAGAAGAGAATATTATGAATGAATTAAATTAATAGTTAAACAGAACTTAATGCGGAAACTAAGGTAATATGCATCAATACGCTAGCTGTCCCAGTTATATGTTACTGTTACAATATTCTTCACTAAATGAACTAGTCAAACTACACGGAAAAAAAAGAAAAATAATGGCGAATTTAGGATCCACCACCTCAAATCTGACATAGAATTGAAAGTGGTAGGGGCCGTATACAACTAGAAAATTATTATAAGATAATCAATATAGGACTATAGAAATATTTAAGGGAGAACCAAGGAAAACTGATACAAATAACCCCGAAGCATGAGTAAAACAAAAAACTGCTTTCTGTCTTCAAAGAAGTCGAAACATAAGAACGAATTCATAATACCTGAGAACTAAAAAGAAGAAGAAACATCAAAAGCTGTGAAGGAACTAAAATCTAAGCTAAAACTGGAACTACAAAATATCATGATAAATCGATAGCAAAAAAAAAAAAAAACGCCTTGCATGGCAAATTCTGGGATAAGCGAAACAGAAAAGAAACAGAGAAAATAGAACCTCAATACTGATCGAGAAGGTCAGGACTCAAAGCAGATTCTGAAGGGTTTTTAATCACGGTACAAGATCAAAGCCCCCACACCACCACCAGAAATCAGCAAAAACACATAGTAAAGAAAAATGCAATAAGTAACGGCAAAATGTGGCGATGAGGAATAAATGATAAATCATATTGCCTCTGGTTGCCCAGTCCTGGCTGAGAAGGAATATATCCACAAATATGAGTTGGGACCTATATACACTGGAAGCTTGTATCAGCATTACGAAATGACAACAGGAAAAAATGGTACAGGCATAACCCAGAGAAAGTCTCGGAAAATGACAAAGCAACCATGCTCCAGGATATACCAATACACACAGATCAGATAGAAAGATCAAAGCTATTACACCAGATATTATTGTCAGGGACCAACCAGAAAAGATAAATATCTTCTAATCGACATATCAGTCCCAACAGATGACAATGTATCTTTAAAAGAAAAGGAAAAAACCCGAATTACAAAACTCTGGAAATAAAGATAACCCAAATGTGGGACCCGAAAGCAGAAATAATCTCAATAATAATAGTGGGAAGGTTTTGAAAACATACAAGTACATAACTAAAACAGCAGGATTTACGGATATCTATAACATACAGAGTATATATCACTACTAGGCACCGCATACATCCTGCGTAAATCACTTTAAATACAGTAGAAATAGCAATACTAAAACAATCCACAGTACATACTTAAGGCACATAGAACTGTGCTCGGTGGTGCAGTGAAAGGATGTGATAAAAATAAGGCTGCTGAATAATAATAATAATGATAATGATAATAATGACCAGTAAGCAAGTGTCACCTTAGTCTGCTGGCTGTGGACAGCTAATACTTTCCATCATACCCAGCAAAATAAGCTGTGAATTTTCAAATAAATAAATAAATATTAATAATAATAGCAAATGATAGCAAATAATAGCAAAAGAGGATGATTGTTACCTAACTCAGATATCAGGAAACCTCAAAATGGCAGAAATTCAAAAGATAGTGCTCATGGGAACTGCCCATATCCTACGTAAAATACTATGTAATCTCAAATTTTAAAACAAACTCAATTTTCTTGTTTTCTTAAACCTTCTCTAGAACAATACTATGTACAAAACCAGATATATGGCACCCTAGGCATAACACCAACTAGAAGGAATATAAGAGATGTCATGACAATATAGCCAGGCTTGTCCATTAGACACTTTGCAACAAATATGGACTTGACAGTTCACAAAAGTGGTACGAACATAAACCCGAAGGTATCGTAGAAAACAGAAATGCAAAGATCCTATGGGATTTTATGATTCAATGCAACCATGAGATAGAGAATAAGAAACCAGACATAGACTTAACTGAGAAAGAAAGCAAACTATGCTGGATCATAGATATAGCATGCCCAGCTGACAACAAGTTTTGCGAGAAGGAAGAAAGAAAAGTGGAGAGATATGACAAGTTAGCTTGGGAAGTTAAGCAGTTGTGGTTGATGAAAAAAGTGGTAGTAGTACTAATAATTGTCGGAGCCCTGGGAACAGTGAGCAAAAATCTCGATAAGTACGTGGAACAAATAGGAGCTGCAATAAGGGTGGAGCACTTGCAGAAAATAGCACTGCTTGGAACCGCTTGAATACTCCGGAAGGTGCTTGGAAAATAAGGGGTGTTACCTTAGTTTACAGGTAGTGAACAGCTGGCACCGTAGTACATCTCCAGCGTTAGAGGTTGTGCAAAGACAATAAATAATAATAATAATAATAATAATAATAATAATAATAATAATAATAATAATAATAATAATAATAATAATAATAATAATAACAATTGGAAGAGCTAGGATAATTAGGAAGGTTCTTGGCATCTAATGTTACTTGTAACCCGTTGTTAGGAATTTTTCCCATAATCTAATCTGTTGTGCATAAGTGAAATAATAATAATAATAATAATAATAATAATAATAATAATAATAATAATAATAATAATAATAATAATAATAATAATAATAACAAGATACATCATTCATAGTCTCATCTTTCCTTATCTAACGTTACTAAACCTGGTTGTAGACAAACTCTTTATCAACATAGAGGATAATTAATAATAGATAAATAAGATTGACAACATTTATTACATTTCAATATCGTTTTCTTTGCGGGAGATTGTTGACAGAGCAATATCGTTTTGTCAGCGAGATTCAATATCTCTTCGAATGTCTGACGTATTTTCACTTAGCTAATGTTGATACATGTGTGTGTGTATGTGTGCACGTGTGAGTGTGCGTGCATGTATGTGTGTACGTGTATACATGTGTATGTGTGTAAATATATATATGTATGTATATATATATATATATATATATATATATATATATATATATATATATATATATATGTATGTATGTATATATATATATATATATTTATTTTTCTGTGCGTGTGTACATAAATAAAAATAAAGAAATACATACAAAAGAAATAAAAAATGGAGACTACAATACAAAGAGAGACGGGGAAGTGGGAAGAAATACCATACAAGAAAGAGGGGAAAGTGGGAAGACGGAGAGATAGGGGGTGAAAGAGGGAGAGAGAGGGAGAGAGAGGGTGTGCGAAAGAGAAGGAATTTGTGGAGTGAATCATCAGGATTTTGCCTCTAGTTTTCAGCGTTGTCCCTAAAGATAAAAATGACCGTTTTGGGAAAATTTCGACTGATTTAAAAATGGAGCATTGAAATGCACACATAGATACGTACATAAACACATTCATACACACATACATATACGCGCGCACACGCACACAGACATATATATATATATATATATATATATATATATATATATATATATATATATATATATATATATATATATATATACATACATATATATATGTGGGAGAATATACAAATAATAACAACAGACGAGGACAGGTGGTGTAAATAACAAAAGTATATATTAGTATGACGCTCGGGAATACGGAAAGTCTTTGATGTTTCGAGCTACGCTCTTCAACAGAAAGAATACGGAGACAAGGAGAAAAACACGGAGAAAAAAAATTGAATAGTGTTCAGTCAACGGTCAATCATAATAATGGCCGATCATAACAATGACTGACCGGAAGTTAGAAATTCTTAGGTGAAGGAAAGTAAGGTAAAAAAGGATGATAAAGGAGGTTTACAAAAGTGGAAAAGTTCAAAAGTTTTTTAGACGTCGTGGTATATTGAAGCGATTTCCAATCAGAAGATGGGTCCAGTGTAATCCGTGGATAGGAGAGGTGCAGCCGGAGGGTATAAAGTTCAGAATCAAACAGTCCAGATCCAGAAGGAAAGAAGGTAATATATATATATATACGTATATATATATATATATATATATATATATATATATATATATATATATATATGTATATATATATGTGTATATATATATATATATATATATATATATATATATATATATATATATATATATATATATATATATATATACACATATACACATATATAAACACAGACGTAAATACGTAGACACTGAAATAATCACAGACTGTCATTCTGTCGAGTAATAATGATAAAGAGAAGGTGAAAATGTCTTGACCTCGTTCTTGTAACCACTTCTTAAAATTGGATATCGGTAGCGTAAAATAATTTGACATCTGGTCTTATCTTTGGAAATTACTTTACATGAAATTGACTTTTGTGTACCAATAGCACGAAACCGATATTGATCTATAGTTGCTTTATCAGCAAATTAAGCCAGGACAAACATGATATTTCTGAAATATTTAAAGCATGGTGTAGTGATATATATATTAAAGTATGTTCAGTGCCGCAAAGAAAGAAGTTCGCTTCTGTGAAGTTAAAATTCTAATCTATTTTATAAACCCAAAGGAACCATTTAATTTAACCTCCATTATTGAATTGGTGAGTAGCATAATCGTTAGCTTGAGGGCATTTCTTGCGATATTTTACTTTCTAAGTTTAAATCCAGCCGAAGACAACTTAGCCTTCATCTCTCTGATGTCGATAAAGAAAGTACCACTTGAAGTATCAGGGTCGATGTAATTACACAAATTGTTGGTCTTAATCCCTGCAACAGACTGGCGTCTCGCTAAGAAGAATGTGGTTTCGGTCACTTATGCTCCATGGAAACTAGATAGCCAGCCTTTATGAACTAGATAGCCAGCTCGAGGGAAAATAATTTCGTTAATGATGTTAGACAGAGATACGTTTGCATTGAATATTGTATTGTATTTATGTGCCGTGGGGAAGTGTTGTCCTGTTAATGATAAACATTTGTACGTGTGTTTATGATTATGTTGAAATCATGTTATAAAGTACGTGTAAGTAGATACACATTAACACACGTGTGCGCATATATGTGCGTGTGTGCGTGAATAGATAATATAATATAATATGATATATTCAAAATGGCGATGAACACCTTTCTCTATGTGATCGGCTTGAAAAACTGTTAAGACACTAAGAAATTTTCCTATTTTTATTAACATGAATCCAATGGTAGCCTTAACTCACAAATAAAGACATTATATCCCTCGTTCGTAAGTTGTATATATGTATATAGGCGCAGGCGCAACTGTGTATTAAGAAGCTTGCTTCCCAACCACATGGTGCCGGTTTCAATCCCACTGGGTGGCACCTCGAGCAAGTGTCTTCTACTATAGTCTCGGGCCAACCAAAGACTTGTGGATTAGGCAGACGGAAACTGCATTTGTTTGTGTGTCTGTGTTTGTGCCCCCCACCATCACTTGACAACCTATGGTGGTGTGGTTACGTACCCGTAACTTAGGGGTACGGCAAATGAGTCCCATGGAATAAGTACTTTCAGATATTAAGAATTTTAAGAATTCTGATAAGAAATTCTTTTTTTCTGATAAAACAAATAACCTACAGGAAATGACAAGAGAAACTCATGATAGAATATTAATAGACTCTATCGCAGCAAAATATATGAAGACCAATGTCAAAAAATATTACGATATCAACAAAGAAACCAAAAACCTCGCAAGCCGTTGCAATATCGACGATAGTGTAGAATGCATTGCCAAAAGAGAAGCCTTTATTGCATTAAAGGATCACAAACCCCATTTCCAAGACAAGCCGACATGCAGACTATTGAATCCTGATATATCAGAAATTTGGCTAATATCTAAGAAAATACTTAGAAACATTAACGATAAAATAAGGAAAACCACTGGCCCGAAACAATAGAACGATAATTCACCAGTGATAGAGTGGTTCAAAAGAATTAAAAATAAAGCAAGATTTACACAATTCGACATCATAGATTTTTACCCATCAATTTTTAGTACGTTACTAGATAAGGCATTACAATTCGCTGGTTCTTTTATCAATATTGAGACTATCTAATTAGACGTTGTCAGATATGCCAGAAAAACATTGTTATTTAGTAAGGGTGAAACTTCAATAAAAAAAGACTGACAACGAGAAATTATTTGATGTCTCAATAGAAAACAAAATGGCGATTAGCGCCTGATGAACGTACTCATGTACGGGAAACTATTAGTAGCGCGTTAAGTACATGTACTTGAAACGTTTAGTAATATTGAATTCTCATCGGATGGAGTACTCTTCGTATTGACTTTTACGCAGTTAATTTCTTATATATACAGTGAGAAATATTTATGTTAATTTCTCAATGGAGATCTACAATTGTATTCATTGATAGACTCATTGGCAGTAATTCGATACAGAGAAAAAGAAAATTTGGATTGTACGAAAGTTGACTGATCGATTTTACACTGATGAATGCACAGAATCTGTAAATAAACACATTTTCTATTATTAATTGTTTTCCAGCTGCACCCACACAAAAACTATTTATCAGGTATACATGCCTTGGAGAGCTTTTCTATTCAGTTTGTCTATATATTACATTGAATTATAGATCATAAAATTCAATTTGCTGTGCATTTTCCGAGATCATTGCTGAAGGATGCATTTCTGATATTTGTGCACAAATCATATATGTATGTATATATACATACATACATATATATATATATATATATATATATATATATATATATATATATATATATATATATATATATATATATATATATATGTGTGTGTGTGTGTGTGTGTGTGTGTGTGTGTGTTTGTGTGTGTGTGTGTGTGTGTGTATGTATATATATATATATATATATATATATATATATATATAGAGAGAGAGAGAGAGAGAGAGAGAGAGAAAGAGAAAGAGAAAGAGAGAGAAAAAGAGAGAAAAAGAGAGAAAGAGAGAGGGAGTAATGGTACAACAAGGCACCAATGTTTACTAGAAATAGCAATCGATAAATTAACGACGCTATGATAAAGCTTCGCGGTATATATACTGGCAAAGATGTGTGGGGACAGCGAACATAAAAAAAATTCGTCTTACCTCTCGGAAGAACATTAGATAAATGGACAATCCAGAATCGGATAATCTAGTACCTAGGTTTCAGACATTTCAAATACGGTTGTTATCCTAAATTTGATTTAGTCTTCTTCAGTTAGATTTACCTGGACAACATTTTAAATGTTGCCACATCAATGCCAGTATACTCGCCTGAACGTTTAGCCGGTAACAGAACCGAGAACAGTGAAAAGGTTTTCAATGAAAAATTAAACATTCCAATACAAATGTATTACTTTCCAGTCAAATACATCCATACAACATAAATTCTTGATTTATTAAAATAATTTTTATCTGTACATGTGTCACAATTTTGAAACGGCGATTGAGACCAAATCCATATAAGAGGAGATAATCTACAGAATGAAGAATATTCCAAAGTTGACATACCGTTAACGAAAGAGACAGGCCTATAGTCTGAAAATAAGAGGAAGACTGTGGTACACTCATGTTTCTGCCTCAATAAGGGTCATCAGCATGACACTTGATATGTATGTATGTATTTGTATATGTATGTATATATGTATGTATGTATGTATGTATCTGTGTATGTATGTTAACAAGGGCCTCAGATTTGTGACTGGCGTGTTAGAAGACCACTGGTAGTGAGGCACCTCTTAGCTTTTGTTAAAGCATGTCTCTAGGAGAAGGTCACTGTAATATAAAAGCAGAAAATGCAACAAATGGCATTGAACATTTGGGGAATCTTTTGCTTGCCCTTAGGATCATGACGCTCTTACATTCATGAACCCAAGACCCATATTGGCACTGAACATTTTGCTCTGGTTTGCCTCTGAATAATGCCAGTTGGGGTGGATGGGATCTGCGAGGCGCTGTGAAAGCCTTATTGGACCTAAAGTTTCAATTTGTGCAATCACCAGAGAAGCAACTATTGGAGAGTAGGGTGGGGCACCGCGATGAGCATGGAAACCGCGGAGGCGAACCCGGATGAAGCCGACTGCTGGTGCATTAACCTCTCGCATTTTGAATGGGGCAATGGTCAGTAATGGTCTTCCTCGATCATGTGAGGACAACCATCATCAACATATATGTATATATATATATATATATATATATATATATATATATATATATATATACTTTATGTATAGACAGATACATACATACATATTGTTTTATTCTTTTATTTGTTTCAGTCATTTGACTGCGGCCATGCTGGAACATCGCCCTTAATCGAACAAATCGAACCCAGGATTTATTCTTTATAAGCCTAGTACTTATTCTATCGGTCTCTTATGTCGAACCGCTGATTTACGGTGACGTAAACACACTAATACCGGTTGTCAAGGCTTTAGTAGAAGACACTTGGCCAAGGTGTCACGCAGTGGAACTGAACCCGGAATCATGTGATTGGTAAGCAAGCTACTTACCACACAGCTACTCATGCGCCTATGTGTATGTTTTCTTTAATTAATTGAAATCTTCCTATAAGGAACGACCTGGTTTCTAGCAAAGGTCTTAAGCTAAATTGCTGGAATGTAAACATAAAGATGTTTAGAACTTGAGAAAAGTTCTGCATAGTTTTCTGTCTCGCTTACAGATTGTATTTCTAAATAAGTGTATTAGTGTGTGCGTGTGTGTGTGTGTGTGTGTGTGTGTGTGTGTGTGTGTGTGTGTGTGTGTGTGTGTGCGTGTGCGTACATACATACACAGACACAGACACACACACACACACACACACACACACACATATGTATTCAAAAATTTAAGAGTAGATAAAATTCATAGCTAGCGGAACCTCCGAAGTAGTAAATTATCCAACCGAGGGGTAGACCGCATGCTACATTTCAGACTAAGGGTACCTTGCTACATTTCAGACTAAGGGTACCTTGGTTATATAATCATATGAATATATGATACCTCAAGGTATATATGAATATGTGACATCTCAAGGTATCATATACCCAAGGTAACCTTGGCCTGAAGAATAGCTTGCGGTCTAATGCTAGTTTAGATTATTTACTACTTCCGAGGTTCCACTAACTGCGAAAAATATAATTTACATTATTTACATTATTTACATTTGACGGATATTTTTCCTCATCTTGTTTGTTGTTAACACAATGTTTTGGCTGATATACCCTCCAGCCTTCATCGGGTGTCTTGGGGAATTTTGAACCTGGGTACTATTAAGAAAGAACACTACTGAGATGCTTACTCTGCACTGAGTTACATACAGATCGCCCTTTATCATACAAGAGATAAGGTCAGACAACACATGTGCCAATAACGGTTATTGAACCAGAAACACGTGTCTAAGACTGTCCTCTTGTCTTTAGACAAACTTGTCTTTTCCTTAATGTCATGTCTACTTTGGAGAATCCTTAAGATCTTCTCTTCTCTTGGGGCACTGGCTTTAATTGACACTTGGTAATTATGACACATTCTATAGAGGCGAAGTTAATTTTAACAAATGAAGAATTTATGTTGTATGGTTTTTAGTATACTTCTACATGTCTCTACTATATATACAACTTCTTTATGAAGTATATTTGCAAAGATGTGTTATCCTTTAGAAACTGACTCAAACGGGTATTAGATAAAGAAATAAAAAGCGAGACAAAGAAGAAAATTTAAAAAACAAACTATAGAAACAACCAATCAACATCTTCAGGATGTTTAACTTGTGAAATAGCGTCAAGTGTTACACCTAGCAGTGGATCTCTTGTAATTTTCTCTGCGAAGATATGGGATCAAATATTTTTAGGTGAAAGGAAACGGAAATGGTTAATGAGTTTTTAACGAGTAATTTAGAAAACAAAAATGATGTCAAATAGATTATTCTAAGCTAAATTCGTGACACATCCGCTAAGCCCATCTAAAGGATACGTTCATTCTTACTATCCATTATGCTTGTTATAAAACCTCCAATCCACATCGTTAAATGAACAGCAAGCAAACATTAAAACTAAGATTGAAGTAAATAGAAAATCTGAATGAATGACAAATATTTACAATACCGTTTCTGTAAATCATTCTAATTATGTGTTTACGCATAGGATAAATGAAAAGACTATGTAACTAAGTTTAGACTGGTGTTATATTGCAATCATATATCATAACGATGTGTGTGCGTGTGAGTGTGTGTGTGTGTGTGTGTGTGTGTGTGTGTGTGTGTGTGTGTGTGTGTGTGTGTGTGTGTGTGTGCGTATCTCAGAAGCGCAGCGTAAGTAGAGAAATTGAATGTACAGTAGATTCTAAGACACAATTTGGGGAATTGTTTATAAAATGAATGGCGAGTGTTAAAATCTCGGTTTGCTTGGATTTATAAATTGTGCAAGAAACGCCGAGGAGAAAATGGTGTAAATGAACATCAGTAACCCAGTAGTAGTAGTAGTAGTAGTAGTAGTAGTAGTAGTAGCAGCAGCAGCAGCAGCAGCAGCAGCAGTAGTAGTAGTTGTAGTAGTAGTAGCAGCAGCAGCAGCACCAGCAGTAGTAGTAGTAGTAGTAGTAGAAGTAGTAGTAGTAGTAGTAGTGATGATGGTGTTGGTGGAGTTGGTGGTAGCCCTAATATTATTCAAAGAATTCCAAAGTAACTTTCTTGAAATCACAACACTTCGTTTTCCTGTTATTTCAATTTCTTCTCGAGTCCCAGAAGTCATAATGCCAGTGACCTGGCTTCCATGGAGCCTAAGTAACCGAGATCATAACATTCCCTTGGAATGGGACCCCGTTTTGTTTTAGGGTTCAAGGCTTGCTGTTTTGAGAAAAAGGGGGTGCAAGTTGATTACATCGACCCTAGTACTTGACTGGTGCATTATTTTATCGACTACGAAATGATGACAGAAACCGTTGACCTCGAAACGGAAAAATCCGTATGAAATGCCGCTGAGCGTTTTGTCCGACGCTCTCACGATTCTGCTTGCTTGCCTTCTGATACTTTATTACTGATATTTGAAAGTCAACCTAAGGCTGTGAGCTGGCAGAAACGTTAGCACGCCGGGCGAAATGCTTGGCGGTATTTCGTCTGTCTTTACGTTCTGAGTTCAAATTCCACCGGGATCGACTTTGCCTTTCATCCTTTCGAGGTCGATAAATTAAGTACCAGTTGTGTACTGGGTCGATCTAATCGACTGACCCCCTCCCCCAAAATTTCGGGCCTTGTGCCTAGAGTAGAAAAAGATATTTGAAAATGAGCCAAAGTGAATCCTTCACACTACCTGACTATTTATACATTATCTGGGCCCTCATGGCCCCAATCGTTGGTCCGCTTCATTTCTGATGGCAAGAATGATAAACAACGATCTGTATGTAACTCAGTGCAGAACAAGCATCTCAATAGTGTTCTTTCTTAATAGTACGTTTTTTGTTTCGGTTTTCTTACTGATGTTTACATCTTTCACTGTTATACAATTGCCAAATATATACACATACATACGTGTATAATGCCCACCCCCTGTCGTAAACAGACGAGGTCCAGCCACTTCATATCTTTATTTTCATCTTGAGCTTCAACTCACAATCGTATCGAGCCACAATTTTCCTGAGCAATTTTTCACCCATGATTTGTTTATATTTATCAAATATTTGTACAGTACGTTAACTCACTCCATCCATCAAATCGACAGTCTGTACAGGTGCACAGTGTGCCACGTGTCAGGTGTCAAATTACTCGCAGTCCGAATTGAGAATATTGGTTCATTTTACTGATTTATACGCAGAATAGTATGGCGTCGTTTCTAACGGACCATTCCGAGTAGAAAACAAGATTTCGATGGCATAAATCTTTGTTTTTCAAAGGAGATAGTGACTCAGGAGCACTCACGATGGTCCGTGAAGATCTTTGCTCGGATCCGCAGGAGGAAACCACACACTAATACATAAACACATACATATATGATTCGAAGACTACAGACCCAAGCCATCACTGGAACTGTGGAAATCTGTAAAACTTTCCAGAAGTTTATCGTTTAAGTATATACGAGCATATCTAGATATGCAACAATATGCATGAGAAAACATACATAAAGCAAAACATACAAATCTGCACATATACGTATATACAAAAATATTTTAGTAACCACAGGGAGCTAAACATAAAGGAGACAAACAAAGGGTTTAAGTCGATTACATCGAACCCAGTGCGTAATTGGTACTTACTTAATCGACCCCGAAAGAATAAACGCAAAGCCGACCTCGGCGGAATTTGAACTCAGAACGTAAAGACCGAAATACCGGTAAGCATTTCGCCCGGAGTGTTTACGATTCTGCCAGCTCCCCTGCCTTGAACTCTTGGATAATAATAATTTGATATAATTGCTTTCTTTTAATAAAAGTTACATAATTCAAACTAATTAATAAACTTCGTTCTTTATTACAGTGTAGATGTTTACAAACTCCACTAAACGTTGGAATGAATAGGAAAAAATATTATTTAGATGAAAAGGTAGGTAAGTGAAAAAGAAAAAGAAAAATAACAAGAATAATAATAGATTATAAGAGAGAGCGGGGGGAGACACAGGAGTGGAAGAGAGAGGTTGGGGTACAAGGGAAATTATGAATATGAGAATTTCTTTTCTATTGGTCGGAGAATAAATTGAAAGTAAATTTTCGTAAATACAGATACAAGAAGCGAAAGATTTATAATCCTGTGTCTGGCTGGGTTAACCAAAATGGGAAGAAAGATTTTGAATGGATAGGAAAAGAAAATCAAAAGACTAAAACATTATGCTGAGGTTAAATGAACCTAATTTTCTATGAGTCACATATGAAGAGAAACACTATCTCCTCTGATATTTTCGGTTTTGTAAACATAACAAACGAACAAAATTGGCCAAGTTCTATTTGAAAGGAAAATATTATCAATGTACCGTTTTCAAATTCTTGTATTCTGTACTAATTTACATAGTCTTATGTAATATTTTTTCTCGAGCCCCAAAACTCACAGGGCCGTGTTACTCGGTTTCCGTTGGTGCATAAATGACCAATATCACAACATTCGTACTGGTCCAGGGTCAGCAGTTTTAGGGAGAGTGGGGGGAGTTTGTCGATTACATCGACGTTAATACTTGATTTTATCGAACCCCAATGGATGAAAGGTAAAGTTGACCTCGGCTGGATTTGAACTCAGAACGTAAAGAGCCGAATGAAATGCTCCTAAACGTCTTCCCAGCGTACTAACGATTCTGCCAGCTTAACCCTTATATGGCTATTATAATAAGGATGAGTTAATACGACAAACTGGCAGAATCATTAGCACTCCGAGCAAAGCGCTCAGTGGCATTTCGTCTACCGCTACGTTCTGAGTTCAAATTCCGCCGAGGTCGACTTTGCCTTTAATCTTTTCGAGATTGATAAATTAAGTACCAGTTGCGTACTGAAGTCGATCTAATCGACTGCCCCCTCCCCCAAAATTTCAGGCCTTGTACCTAGAGGAAAATATATATATATATATATATATATATATGTATGTATATTTAAGAGTTAAATAAATGTAAAATTTTGAGTATAGTATATGTGTGCATATGGCTAGAAAATTTGGACGGGTTTGTTAAAGTAAGGTCTAATTGTAATGTATTTGAGTGAAAGTAAACCCTTTCAAAATTGCATTGAAATTGAAACAGGAATTTTAAAACATTTATTTAGCTAAAAACGAATAATTTTAGATGTAGTACTGAATGTTAGATTCAACTAGTGAAGTTTTATAACACATTTTGCATTACATTTATAAACTGTCCTTAGTTAGGCGCTTAGAATATGAGGATCATAGAAGAAGGTTTATAAGGTTGCATTTTATATTAGGGCTAAAATGAGAACTGTGATAGAATCATATCTTAAACTAAGTTTATAGATGTGAGAAGAAACATTGGTTTAGGCAGAATTTGGTCTGGCTGAACAAAACCTTAAATTGAATTTATACAACATATTTTTATAGCTATGCTATTGGGGAAAGTGACTATTAAGTAGCATAAGGAATTAATCTAGGCAACAGAATAACTACATGTAAGTTACATGGTGGGTTATACCAATTTTGTTTCTTTTTCTCTTCTTGTTTTGTAGCGAAATGGTTAGAAAATCCGGGGCATTCCTTAGAGGTTAAAATCCTTATGTGTATATTGAGCAAGGATTCATTCCTTTTTCTGAAAGGATGGTCGGGTGAAATTAGAAAGGCCTAAAATGCTGTCCAATAATTTAGCTATTCTAAGATTCGTAGGTTGAATGTATCATGCAGAAATATTCCAACCACTAGAAAATGTCCTCAAATAATAACGGATTGTTTTGAACATGAAAGAACACATGTAAGGATATAAAACAAGTATCCAGCAATACAAGAATACTTCTTTTATGCATGGAAGAAAAGGTAACATGTTCGCGATTGGAGCACCTCTTCTCTAGATTTGCTCGATCAGACCTGAGCTAAATCAGGACTAAGCAAAAATAACTAACCTTAATTATATTATCAGTTATGTATATATAATCAGATTTGAATAAAGAATGTAGAGAGATGCTATTAAAGCTGGAAGTAATTTTGGTCAGTACCGACTTTCCAACCCTTGGATAGTATAATAACGAATATTAAAGTTACAGTATGTTATATTTATAACGGAAAAGCAAATAATATTTTAAACAGAGAGAACTGATATAAAAACACACATTTTAAACTTATTTGCAATATTTATTGAGTATATATTTGTTATCTTTATTGAAAGTAATAAACCTATAAACCGATGCAGCGGTAAAAATAATGAATTGATTTTTCCTTCTCAATGAAACATTGATTAGCAAAAATAAACTGTTTTCGAAAAATATATTATGGAAACATAAAAAAGTATTCACAGTTGTTTACAATTAATAAAGTCGGGCATAGAACAGCATTAAATGTTAAATAGATTGTTAAAATCTCAGCAAAGTGAAACCGTATGATACTGCAGAGGAACGCTCAGAAGGCGGCGAGCTGGCAGAAACGTTAGCACGCCCGGCGAAATGTTTATCGGTATTTCGTCTGCCGTTACGTTCTGAGTTCAAATTCCGCCGATGTCGACTTTGCCTTTCATGGTCGATAAAATAAGTACCAGTTACGCACTGGGGTCGATGTAATCGACTTAATCCCTTTGTTTGTCCCCTCTATGTTTTACCCCTTGTGGGCAATAAAGAAATAAGAGGAACCCTGAGAATATACTGAATTAAAATTTTGGCACAAAACCAACAATTTGGCACAAAACCAACAAAAAGGGTGTAAGTCGATTACATCGGCCCCTGTATTCAACTGGTAATTTCTTTATCGACCCCCGAAAAGATAAAAGGCAAAATCGATCTCGGCAGAATTAGAACTCAGAATGTAAAGACAGACGAAGTTCTGCTAAGCATTTCGTCCAGTGTGCTAACGATTCGACCAACTCACTGCTTTGATCCTTTCTACAATAGGCACAAGGCCTGAAATTTTGCGGGAGGGGGCAAGTCGATTCCATCGACCCAAGTACTTTATTGATAATTATTTCATCAACCTCGAAAGGATGAAAGGCAAAGTCGACCTCATCGGAACGTAAAGGCAGACGAAATGCTACTAAGCATTTTGCCCGGCGCGCTAACGATTCTGCCACGCAGAAAATATCAAGAATGCGCAGTAGTTGTTGTCGAAGGGAGAGTAAGATTTACGAAGAATTCTCTGCAACTGATTTTAAACGATTCAAAAGAGTCATATGTACTTTGTTCCTTGGCTGTTCCTGTGGTATTTAACTAAAGAAACCTGACCGATTAAACGAGATCAATATTCCACGCCACAGCTTTCTTAAACTCCATCTCATATAATTAAATTCTTAATGGAGATTCATATGATGCACTGGAATGGTTAGAATGATAATGCTAATGTTTTAGTTTAAAATCTTTGCCAAATAAAGAAATGCATCTTTCTCACACCAACGTACTTTACGACTAACAAAAAAGTCTCTATATTGTTGATTCGCCACAGCAAAACAACACAAACAAATCTCGCTCCGATATTACATAATCATTTTTTAAAAGAGTAGATTAGATATTGTGGTCTCGATAGGGAATATAGTATTTCCTTGTGGCTGTTTGCATAAAACTATCTCTCACGGTTGGTGAAAAGAGAACAGAGAGACACTCAAATGATATGCAATTTAGTGCCACCTAGTGATTATAGTTGAAAAAGCCCATAACTCCGAAACTAGAAAGCTGAACTTTCAGATATACTATTTCTGCATTGCATTGAATTAGCGCACCAAGTTCGGTAAAAACTTCAGCAGGCGTTATGAACCCACCACTAGAATTTTGCATGATTTGGGTCAAAAGTGGTGATCAATTTTTTAAGTTAGGAGAGGGGCGTTTTTTTCTTTTTTTTTCAAATAAAGCAAAATAAATGTTAGTTTCCTGACTTTTAATGAAATTATTCATCGAATTACTGTAAAAGATTATTTGGTTGTGAAGAAGTCATAAATCTAATATATATGCATAAAGATATAAAGCATATGGAAAAGGGCTCGCGGGAAAACACATTTAAATACAAGGGTTAGGAATCACTATTGAGAAATACTGTGAAAAGGTTGGGAACCACTGATCTATATATGTTTGTATGTGTGTGTGTATGTATGTATGTATGTGCGTGTGTATGTATGTCTGTTTAAGCATAATGAAACTCTCACTTCAACTACTCAAGCATTAAATTAAAACCATACTTGTCAAACCGTAGAGGCGCAATAGCCCAGTGGTTAGAGCAGCGGACTCGCGGTCGTAGGATCGCGGTTTCGATTCCCAGACCGGGCGTTGTGAGTGTTTATTGAGCGAAAACACCTAAAATTCCACTAGGCTCCAGCAGGGGATGGTGGCGAACCCTGCTGTACTCTTTCACCACAACTTTCTCTCACTCTTACTTCCTGTTTCTGTTGTACCTGTATTTCAAATGGCCAGCCTTGTCACACTCTGTGTCACGCTGAATATCTCCGAGAATTACGTTAAGGGTACACGTGTCTGTAGAGTGCTCAGCCACTTGCACGTTAATTTCACGAGCAAGCTGTTCCGTTGATCGGATCAACTGGAACCCTCGTCGTCGTAACTGACGGAGTGCCAACCACCACCATTTGTCAAACTGCTTTGTTTTTTGCGATGTTCTTTTTAATGGTTATTGACCTGACGCTATACATTCGTAAACAAATATACATGAATTCCACCATATATATGTATATATATATATATATATATATATATATATATATAAACACATATCTACATATATATAAATAAATACATATATACATATATATATATATATATATATATATATATATATATGTATGTATGTATATACGTATATAATCCTCTAGGAAGCAATGATGCATAGATGTTATTTTTGTCTAATAACTTCATAAACCAAGCTTCCCTGCTTGGCTTTTTTTCTCGAGTTTCCAGTTACCACAGTAACACTTCTGTATTTCTTTATAACCGAGAAAACAGGTTTTAGCTACTTTCTTGAGAGAAAAGGTCACTGCAAATAATAGCTATTTACCATATTTTATGTCGATTTCACGTCTTTTCTCGTTTTCTCGTACACAATGTAATTACTTTTTGTTAAAAGGCATCGGAATTGATGTTTCAACGATGTCTCTGTCCCTCTCTCTGTATCTATCTATCTATCTATCTATCTATCTATGTATCTATCTATCTGTCTGTCTGTCTATCTATCTATCTGTCTGTCTGTCTATCTATCTTTCTATCTATACATCTTTCTTTCTTTATCTCTTTCTCCCTCTACCTGTTTCTCTCGTTTCTTTCTCCATTTCCCTATCTATTTCCACCCTCACCTTCGCTCCCTCTCTCTCTCTCCTCTCTTCACCTCTGTCTCTGTCTTCTTTCTACCTCTTTCTTCCTCTCTCTCTCTCTCACTCTCTCTCTCTCTCTCTGTCTACCTCTCTGTCTCCCTCTCTCACTCCATTCTCCCCCTGTCTTTCTCTCTCACCACCTCTCTCTGTCTCTGTATCTCTCTCTCCTTCTTCTATCTCCGTCTAGCAGCGTATTTTATTTCGGTTTCCTCTCCAACATTAAATACAAACTTTTCAAATATAGTAAATGCTAATATTCTTTTATTCTTTTATTTGTTTCAGTCATTTGACTGCGGCCATGCTGGAGCACCGCCTTCTGTCGAGCAAATCTACCCCAGAGCTTATTCTTTGAAAGCCTAGTACTTATTCTATCGGTCTCTTTTGCCGAACCGCTAAGTTACGGGGACGTAAACACACCAGTATCGGTTGTCAAGCGACGTTGGGGGACAAACACAGACATACACACACACACACACACACACACACCAACCACATGGTTCCGGGTTCAATCCCACTGCGTGGCATCTTGGGCAAGTGTCTTCTACTATAGTCTCGGGCCGACCAAAACCTTGTGAGTGGATTTGGTAGACGGAAACTGAAAGAAGCCCGTCGTATATATGTATATATATATATATATATATATATATGTGTGTGTGTGTGTGTATGTTTGTTTGTGTGTATGTTTGTGTGTGTGTATGTTTGTGTGACTGTGTTTGTCCCCCCAACATCGCTTGACAACCGATGCTGGTGTGTTTATGTCCCTGTAACTTGGCGGTTCGGCAAAGGAGACCGATAGAATAAGTGCTAGGCTTACAAAGAATAAGTCCTGGAGTCGATTAGTTCGACTAAAGGCGGTGCTCCAGCATGGCCACAGTCAAATGACTGAAACAAGTAAAAGAGTTATATATATATATATAGACGATAGGCTTCTTTCAGTTTCTGTCTACCAAATCCACTCACATGGCTTTGGTCGGCCTGAGGGTATAGTAGAAGACACTTGCCCAAAGTGCCACGCAGTGGGACTGAACCCGGAACCATGTGGTTGGTAAGCAAGCTACTTACCACACAGCCACTCTTGATTAACTATTTTTTTCTGTCTCGTAAAACGTAGCCAAGTACATGTTTTAAACTAAATCGAGCGGATCTGAATTGATGGGAAGCGAGGCAAAAGATAAAACGAAAAGACTTTCTTCTAACACTAAAAATGCTGCTAATGAGTTCAACCCAGCGATAACGCTTTAGAAAATGCTTAGCAAAAAATAACTCGAAGTCTAGAGTAAAACTACAAGATGCCGTTCTACGATGCTAATCTGGAATAACATTTAGTGAAAGGTTTCGTATTTGGAAGCATGTAAACATGTAAACTCGCATGCTAAATTAAACTTAATATCCTTCATGTATCTTCTGCCTCATTTCATGTTTGTCAATTTGTCTTGTGATTTGTGTTACCATCCGATTTTTCATTCGATTTCGTTGTAAATTTTTTAATCTCATTTTGTGTGTCTAACCTTAAATCAGGCTGTATTGTCCTTTCTATGTTGGCCCCGCGTTTGCAATAAAGAAACAAGTTGTTCGAAATATATATATATATATCAATTTTTGTACAAGACCAGAGATTTTTGGTGGGTGTTAGTCAACTATATGCCCAATTCTCTATTGTTCATTTATCGAACCGAAAGTTTAAAAGACTGAGTCGATCGACTACGATTGAATTTGAACTCAGAATGTCCAGAGCTGCCCGGCATGCTACCGATTCCATCAGCTCGCTACCTGGCAGCACAATATAATAATGTAAATTTGAAGTTACAGGCAATCAGAGAAATTTTCTAATGTGGATTTCACAACATATCGGTTGTATGAGACAAAAGGCAGAATCTTCTGGTTATTTATGCCGCTACCAAACACACACACACACAAGGAAATTTAGTCAAATCAGCTTTTTTGGTCTGGACTTTATAGATTTTAGTTTCTATATTATTATATTGAAACTAAAAACTGTATTATATGCCAAAATGTCGCAACTAATAAAAGCTGTCGTTTAGGCAAGCCATCAAAATGCTCCGGAGATGCAGACTTATTGATATCGATCCTGAAATCTAAATCGTTGCAAGTGATTCAAAAAAGAACAGAGCGAATTTAGAATACAGTACAAATGTCCATTTTCTTTGAAGTTGTTGCAGTTGAACTGTTTTACAATAATCATCTGCAAGAGTATGTAGACATTAAATAAACGCCATATATTTGTCGTACGAATTCTAAACTGGAATGTTGTTGGCACTCCGTCGCTTACGACGTCGAGGGTTCCAGTTGATCCGATCAACGGAACAACCTGCTCGTGAAATTAACGTGCAAGTGGCTGAGCACTCCACAGACACGTATACCCTTAACGTAGTTCTCGGGGATATTCAGCGTGACACAGTGTGACAAGGCTGACCCTTTGAAATACAGGTACAACAGAGGCAGGAAGTAAGAGTGAGAGAAAGTTGTGGTGAAAGAGTACAGCAGGGTTCGCCACCATCCCCTGCCGGAGCCTCGTGGAGCTTTAGGTGTTTTCGCTCAATAAACACTCACAACACCCGGTCTAGGAATCGAAGCCGCGATCCTATGACCGCAAGTCCGCTGCCCTAACCACTGGGCCATTGTGCCTCCACCATGGTTTCATATGTACAAGATAAATGAGGTACGTTTTGTAATATTTTCAATAGCAGGTCTAGAGATTTGCGTCAGTTGAGCCCTGGAATTCATTCGGCTGGAACTCAATCCAATCTCCATGGCGTATAAGTGTGTTGTGGGTGTTGTTGTCTTTGTGCTAACAGCGATAACTGCTGGGGAACAAAACAATTTCTAGGGCTGCGTGTAGAAGTAATTAACAATACTCACAAACAATTAACAGAAGCTCAATACACAGCATATGGTGTTTTGATGAAAAACAACAGCGACAATTGCACACAATGAGAGACATATTACCAGGATCTACAACAAACTGGTACGTATCAATCTGTGGCTGGCCCATCACAACTGGAAAATAATCGCACTATATCCATGGCAACAAAACCTGTGCCTTCTGTCTGCCAATGGCTGGTGATGGAATGAAAATAGATTCGTTGAGCGGTGGTCTTAACGTTCTGGGGTTACCACAAAAAAACCACCTTTCTATAGGGTTCAATGAGAAAGTTCTAGAAAGTTAAACCACGCGATGGCTTCATGCTGACTGGTCGGTTAATCGGCCGATCACATGAAGCTATTTTGGCTTGGTTGTGAAGTGTACTCGGCCACGCAGCGATTCGGTTTCGAATCTGCTATAAGTGATTGATATTACAAAACTCCTACCAGCAATTAGTGGAATTCACAGCTGAGTGGACTGCAGCGCGTCTCGAAATGAGGTGCTTTGCTTAAGAACACAACACACTACACGGCCCAGGATTCCAATCCAATCTTATGTCCGTGAGGACAACAGCCTGAACGCAAGGCCAGGCACCTTCACATTTTCAGTACAGCTTTTAATTGTCATTAAATATTTTTTTTGTATAAGTGTTTAGAGGTGTGTGTGTGTGTGTGTGTGTGTGTGTGTGTGCGCGCGCGCGCGCATGATTGTATTTATTTGTTAAGAAAACTTAGTTGATGTTTTTATTTGTGAAACCTAGCAGCAAACACCTAAATAAGTCAAGGTAGCTTTCGGCGAACTGCGGTTAAATAACCTTGGGAAGTGCATAAACATCAAATGACCCAATTCTTTTATTTGCACGTTTTTTCCTCTTCTTGTCTCATCGTGAAACAAAGAATCAATATTTTAACATTCGGTACTGTGCAAGGAGATGTACAGAATTAGGTTCTTTGTGTTTCGGTGATACTTCAAGTTCCACTGCGTCTGATTCTGTTCTTCATCTCCGTAGGGAGATAAAATGGGATAGCACTCAAGTGGTCTGTTGTCTTGTACCATTGCTACAAATACCTATTGCATCATTTAAAATAAAAAGACGTGCAATACAACTCAATACAAGGATGAAAGGCAAAGTCGACCTCGGCGGAATTTGAACTCAGAACGTTAAGACAGACGAAATACCGCTAAGCATTCGCCCGGCGTGCTAAGCGACCTTCATAATAATAATGATGATAATCTGGAACATATTTTTGTTCTGCGTGGTATGGAATCATTAGCGTCGAATGTTTCGTTGGTCGCTTAAGTTTATTTGAAATGATGCTTTCTGCTGTAGGAAAACCCACACACAACGGAAAGAGAAGTTAGTACAGAGAATATACACCTGCTCGTATATTTGCTAAACAACAAAATGGGAACATGTAAAGATAAGTATTGCATTTTTCTTTTTTCACTATTTGTTTCAGTCATTTGACTGCGGCCACGCTGGAGCATCGCCTTTTAGTCGAACACATTGACCGCAAGACTTAATCTTTGTAAACCTAGTAATTATTCTATAGGATCTGTTTTTGCCCAACCGCTAAGTTACGGGGACGTAAACGCACCAACATCAGTTGTTAAGTGACGGTGCGGGTGGAGCAACACAGACACACAAATACACATACACACATACATACATATATATATATATATATATATATATATATATATATACGAGGGGCTTGTTTCAGTTTTCGTCTACCAAATCCACTCGCAAGATTTTGGTCGGCTCGAGGCTATAGCAGAAGACACTTGCCCAAATTGCCGCGCAGGGGGACTAAACCCAGAACCATGTGGTTGGGAAGCAAGCTTCTTACCACACAGCCACTCCTGCGCCTATATAATTGTTAATTACGGAAGTATAATTGTAACCTTACTCTATCTTTTTCCATGATTACTGACCAACTATCAGTTACGTGCGAAGTATGTTGTGTGATGGTTATGTACTGTGATTTAGTAAGAAAATACTGCAAGTTTATCAATAAACTTAAGCCCTGCGGTTTGTTTGATTAAAACTGACATTTCTTTCTGCCAGTATCTATTTAATAACACCTAAGCTGGAGATAAGAAATAATAACTACAAATGGCTGAAAAATACTTCGAGGCGAGGATCTGCATGTGAAATACAAAAGCGGTACATCTTATCTGTGTAATATAGTAAACTGTATGACTTCGATTCACTGAGAGTATCTACACAGTTAAAAGACAAGATATTCCTCCGGGGTGGAATAAAGCAGAAATTTTTTTTTTTTTAACTCCTCATTGAAACTTGGGAAAATGTAGGAAATGAATTATGAATATCTGGTCAATATGCTAACTGATAAATGTAGCGGACATGTTTAAATATATTTCCACTTCAAAGAAACAAATTGTTTTCCAGTTGGCAAGACAAACAGGAATCAATAGAGAAGCAGAGACACTTTGATGACATTGAAGAAGAATACCTTTTAAACTGCACTTGTTTCAGTCATTGACTGTGGCCATGCTGGAGCAACGCCGAGAAGAATTTCAGTCGAACGAAGTGACCCCAGTACTTATCTTTTTTCAAGACAGGTACTCATTTTATCAGTCTCTTTTTCTGCCGGAACGCTAAGTTACGGGGACGTAAACACGCCAACACCGGTTGTCAAGCGGTGCTGGGAGACGAAGAGATACAAAGACACTCACACTCAGATATATTTATACATTTATATACGACAGGCTTCTTTCAGATTTCATCTACCAAATCCACTCACAAGGTTTTGGTCGACCCGTGGCCAGAGAAGTCACTTGCTCAAGGTCCCACGCAGTGGGATTGAACCCGGAATCGTGTGGCTGGGAAGCAAACTTCTTACCACACAGCTATACCTAAGCCTATGTTCACTCCCGTCCAACATTTTCTACATTTTCAACCTTTTTCCCTTGTTACTCATCACTCATTCGTTCCCTCTAATTAAGCTCATTCTATTGTACCATTGCTACCACTACGAATGACCGTGACTCTTTCTCTCTCTTCTGTTTACCTCACATACTCTTTTTTCCCTTATATTTGGTGCTCATCTACTGTTCACTACACATTGCGTTTTTTCACAAATACCCAGTACTCATCTCACAATTATTCCCCAATTTTTTTTTTTTTAGCTGTACAACGAATGTGATACTCAATCCTCATTGAATTTAATAAGCTGAATGACCGTAAAGCCTATTTAGTCACCGCCACTGTGTTGCTGATCTTAATCATTCTCTCTACATTCCCTCTATTTTCTTACGTACACTGACTACTGCTGTGTCCATTCAACTGAATAGAATATACTTCACTGAAGAGGTAAAATAAAACCGAAACCGTCAATTACTTTCAACAATTGACTTCAGAGTCCAGATGCGCTCCCATACTGTATTTTCTATACTTTTCCAAATGAAAGTATATTAATTTTATTGAAGTTATCTCCTTTGGTTTATATTCTTATATGTTAAATACACCTCGAGGAAGTTTTTATTTACAAATGCATGGATACTTTCATGTACTCAAATTTTTCAGCTCACTGTATATTACAAGCGTGAGCTTATACGAAATTTCTATTGAGTGATATTATTCCATTTGCAGAATAAAAACTATCTCCGTCATTAGTGACCAGAATTTTAAAGTTAACAAAAACTAGATCGCAGGTGTAGTGGTTGGAATATTGCCATTAACCTTCAAAATTGTATATGACGCCATTTCATCTGTTAGTTAATAAAGCTGCACTGAGATAGCTAATTAAAACGAGAGAAGAGACACAGAAACAGAGAGAGTGAGTGAGATTGGTTAGTGAGTTTGAGAGAGGGGGTGATTTAATCTTCCCTCAAACCTACACGTAACCCGCCCACAGTAAGAAAGTTAGAGTAGCAGAACAGGAGCCAACTTTAATAAAAATATAAAAGTATTTATGCTTCTAGACATCGAAGTCTATTTACTTTGTTCATACTTCTACTCACAAATATGTGTGTATGTATATGTATGTATACTTACATATCTACCCGCATACTTACCGATATATATACATAGAGCATACATACATACATACATATATTACAAACATATATTCACGTAGCCTTCGCGTATATATGTACATATGTATAAACGTACGTACGTATCTATGTATATGCGTACATATGTATATACGTACATATGTATATGCATAATTACGTACGTATATATATAACAAGTAACAGAATATGTGTGTGTGTACGTGTGTGTGTGCGTGTGTATGTGTGTCTATATATTTATATATGTTCGTTTACTCTGTAAGACAATACACGTAGGAGATCATACTAATGTAAAAACCTGGTCTTCGCAGCTCTTTTAGACTTCTGCACCACCGTGGTCAGACCTTCAATTCTCAAGAATGACATCAAACTAGGTGGAGTGACAAGAAGAAAAATTCTTGCAGCGCTAAGAAAAGTTTTATATAATCATTTGAGGGAGTGTCACCACTCGTGAGTTATCAGAGGATGTGCAGATTACTTACGGTTCCGTTCAATCCATTATCACTGAAGATTTGGGTATGAGACGCATGTCTGCCAAGTTTATACCAAAACTGCTTTCAGCTGACCAAAATGGCACTCGGGTTTCAGTTCCACAAGACTTCCTTGATTGTGTTAAGAACGATGAAAACATTTTGAAAATTTGCGTAGGTCTCTGGGTTGGTATCATCAAGCTTTTTGCAAGATTTGATGCAGATTCTCTGCTCGGCTTTCTCTGTCATGGGCAATACGACGATCACACGCTACACACCTTCCTTCCAAGCACTGCTGTAAACAGTGGAAGTGAGCTATAAAGTTAAAACTTAGTGCGCATGCACAGCAGAGTTCAAAGTCAATCTTTGCCAAGCGGCTTCATTCTGCTTGCTTTAGTTTCGTTTCTGTGGCAGCAGTTCGGATACTTATTGACCAGACCGCGCATATATATATATATATATATATATATATATATATATATATATATATGTGTGTGTCTGTGTGTGTGTGTATGTATGTATGTATACATACGGATACACCATAGAAAAAATACATATATATATTTCGATACATGTTTGCCTGTGTGGGTTGCGGGCGTGACTGTAGTGAAGTGTTCATCGTTTGAAAAGGAAAAGTACGCAGATCATTTCACTAGAATCAAATTTGTATTGTACTAATTACATGGTTAATCTTACTTAATCAATGTTATCACCTCACTGTGTGTTACATATGTGAGACTCTCCAGCATATTTGTAATGAATAATATCACTTCATTAACAGAATTTAAATTAGCTTCACCATTATCAACCAGGTTTATAGAAAGTAAACCACAAGTGTAATGACTAGATTTTTGCTTGTGATTTTCTTTCGTGCAATATCATGTGTTAGGAAACTAGTAATGGTAGATGAAATGACTAGCTCAAGGCGGGAGAGAGAGAGAGAGAGAGAGAGAGAGAGAGAGAGAGAGAGAGAGAGAGAGAGAGAGAGAGAGATAGAGAGAGAGAGAGAGAGAGAGAGAGAGAGAGAGAGAGAGAGAGAGAGAGAGGCACATACACACAGATAAGCCAGAGAGGAAGATAAAGATACAAGGAGACGCAACCTTCTCCGACAAGAGACATAAAGCAACAGAGTAGCAGTCGATGATAAGAACAATATAACAATATACAAGGTGTCCCCCAAAATGAATCTATAATTTAACAGACGATAACTAACATTGCTTTTTAGATTTAAGCCATTAGAAAGGTAGCCAGACTAAGCTCTGAATGAAAGGAATTTTTTCTAAAGTGCTAGCTGATATTTAAACAAGTAAAGATAGTTTACGAGTGAGTTTTAAACAGATTCATCTATACGACTTATCACTCGAATTAGAAATAAGTTTGAAGCAGATGGAACCGATCAGAATTTCTATAAGAAATGGTTCAGGAGACAGGTGACATCGACGAACCCCACAAAGCAAAAGGGAGTTCTAGAAACCTATTGCCAGATTTCGAAAGCATCCACGCAATAAACGAGAGACGAGATAAGAATTTCAAAATCAAGCTTGGGTTTTGAAGAGTTGGCATTGGAAAAATTATATTCCAAGAATGGTCCATTCTCTGGATCGAAGAGTGGCGATCTGCGAGAGAATACGCACACTCACGAACGTGTTTGGGATCTGAGAAACCGCATGTTAATGAAGGTCATATTAATTTACCATGGGTTACAGGATGATGCGAGTTATCATCAACGTAAGTAATTGCACCATTCCATTTTTAACGATACTCTGACTGACCCCATTCATTTTAAATTCCTGCGATAATCTGTCATGCTAAACGTTCAAGAAAACTTGGAAAATGTCGAGTTTTAATTCGAGTAAGATGGGAACCCCAACACTACCACGCCTTACGCTTAATTTTCTTTATCTGCCTGTCATACCGGCCATGACGAAGGGAAATAGCCCTGAAACTCGAGTCGCCTTTATATATTTATATTTATATATTTATATATTTGATCCTTTATATTGAACACTCAATATTTCATCTACATTCAATACTTTCTTTCATGGTGCCATCCATTTTTATTTTATTTTATTTTATATTGTATATTGTATATCATATTATATATTGTATATTCCATATTCTATACCCCACATTAGTTCTGCAGGAATATAAATAAAACATAAAAAACAGACAGTGTTGGAACTCTTTTAAGCAAAATAATATATTCCTCTATACACAATCATACAAAAAACCCCACCTTTTTTGTATTTATTTTTACTCGCATATATATATATATATATATATATATATATATATATATATATATATGCCTCCTAATCACATGGTTTCACGTTCAATCCCACTGAGTGGCACCTTGGGCAAGTGTCTTGTACTGTAGCCTCAGGTCAACCAAAGCGTTTTAAGTGGATTTGGTAGAAGGAAACTGAAAGAAGCCATTAGTATATATGTGTGTGTGTGTGTGTGTGTGAGTGTGTTTGTGTATGTGTATGTGTGTGTGGGAGAGACGGTATGCATACGTGTGTGTGTGTCTTTGTGTCTGTGTTTGCTCTCCACCATCACTTCACAACCGGTGTTGGTGTGTTTACGTTCCTGTAACTTAGCGGTTCGGCAAAAAATTGACAAGTAGATTAATTACTAGGCTTACAAAAAGATAAGTACCGGGGGGGGGGTCGATTCATTCGACTAAAAAATTCTTCGATGCGGTGCCCCAGCATGGCCACAGTCTACTGACAGAAACAAGTAACAGATAAAAGATAGAAGATGAAAGATGTGTGTGTGTGTGTGTGCACGCGCTGTACCATCTCTCACTTATGCAAGGCCTATAACCGTTAAAGTAAACGTTTATTTCAATAAATTAGTCAGACATGAAGCAGTCAGCCTTTGCAGTCCCGTCCATCGTTTCACAAGTGTGGCAAGGATAGAGTTACACACAAATACACATATACGCGCCCGCACACACACACACACACACACACACACACGCACACGCACACGCACACGCACGCACACACACACACACACACACACACACACACACACACACACACACACACACACACACACACACGCACGCACGCACGCACGCACGCACGCACGCACGCACGCACGCACGCACGCACGCACGCACGCGCGCGCGCGCGGCTAGGTTTCAAACCGTTTACGCCTGCCAAATCCACTCTGAATACATTGCTCTGCTCGGGGCTATAATAGAAGACACTTGCTCAAGGTGTCGCAGAGAGGGATTGAACATGAAACCACGTGGTTGTAAAGCAAACATCTTAATCATGCAACTCCGCCAGCGCCTACTGTTCAATTAAATTACATAAACAAGCTAATCCTCCCGCCACCTTTTCCATGACGCTGCCCGTGCTTCAGCGACGAGGTCAAATAAAGCCGAAGTATACCTGGAGTTGTCTCCCTTATTTACCGGTATAATTCAAATACCATTAATCATTCACTACTGTCGTCATTTCATCAACATAGAATTACAGTGTGTCCATAAAGTCTGGTTTCATTGGCTATATCCCAGATATTCTTGTGGAATATGTTCCTCGCTCAGATATTAGTTCCCTAGGCTTCTTTTTCTCGGCTATTATGAAGGAAATGTACCCAATGAAAATCACAAATATGAATCACCTGAAGGAATACATCATGAATGAATATGTTCAAATTGACAGAACTATAAGTTTGCTGCATCAGGTTGGCCTGACTCGCAAAACGCGTCAAACTTTGCAACACTAATGGTGGAAGCCATGTTCAAACCGTAATTCATTAATGTACTTCAATGAAATCGTTGAAAGTATGCCTTTTCACCTATATATCCATTAATTACTGTCATCTTGTATTTCTAATATGGCTTCTGTTGCTAAACTGCATTAAATGCTTACGCTATCTTGATTGATTTGACTGCAGCGTGCTTCAGGTGCTACTAATTTTATTATTCTTGATGGGATGAACTGATAGGGTTTGCAATGGAAGACAACGTAATACAGCAAGGGCATCCAGGCGACGAGTTGATGGATTAATTATCACAACTGGGAAAATGCTTAGCGTCATTGCGTCCCTCTATACGTTCTGAGTTCAAATCCCGCTGAGGTCGACTTTGCCTTGTGTCCTTCTGGAGTCGATAAAATACGTGTCAATTGAACACTGGGGGTCGATCCAATCGACTTGCGCACTTCACCGTAATGCTAGCCTTGTATTAAAATTTGAAGTTGCCCCCACCTCTCTCTCTCTCTCTCTTTCTCTGTCTCTCTTTCCTCTCGCGCTCCCCCTTACACATGTACACGCATTACAATATACATTATTTCTTTTATTCTTTTAATGATTTGAATCATTAGACTGCAGCCATACTGGGGCATCGCCTCAACTCTTTCGTTGGCCATATTGACCCCGTAAGTGTAGTACGAATTTTCTAAAATCTGTTTGTCAAACCTCTAAGTTATAGGACACAAACTTAAGTACAGACTGCGCACGCACACACACACACACACACACACACACACACACATTTAGTGTTCGTAGAATTGTTATTTTTTAAATTTCATCCGTAAAGAATTAGCTTGCTGTTATGCAAGACACAAAGATCTCATTCATCGGAATTTTGACAATAAACCCCGTGTTACGTGATATGACGAAATTTTGAAAAAGCACGGATCTTTCGCTGTTTGTTTACAAATTAATCTTACTGAAAACATATCAGCTGATATTAATTTTGCCTCCAAAAACACCAAAAGGCCAATTTTGAAAAAATATCATTGGTTGAATATGTAGTGATGCTACCAAATGGTCGAACACTGGTAATCCGTCGGTTACGACGACAAGGGTTCTAGTTGATCCGTACAGCGAAAACAGACTGCTCGTGAAATTAACATATAAGTGGCTAAGCACTCCACAGACATGAGTACTCTTAACATAGTTCTCACGGAGATTCAGTGTGACACAGAATATGACAAGACTGGTCCCACTTGAATTACAGGTACAAACAAATCATTTTTACCAGTTGAATGAACTATTGGAGCAATGTGAAATAAAGTGACTTGCTCAAGGACATACGTTCACCGAAAATCGAACTCGCGATTGTGAGCAGAATACCGTTAATCCCTAATCACTGAGCATTCAAATCATTACAAGGACTAAAATACATTTATAATCAGATCGAGGGAGATTTAAGTTTAGTCCCAGTTGTCTCTGTGTTCTTTTTCTGGTTGATTTTACATTAAATGTTCGCCTGAGTTGGGCAGTTAACCATTTCCGTCGTATATCATTTCGCATAATTTGTTATTTTGGATAATTTTTATATAAGAAAGTTAATGAAGTCTTCAATGACGCTATTCTAGCGTTATTCCTTGTCTTGAAATATACATGATGTACTCAATCTCCGAAGTATATTTTATGTCTATCCCCAAAGACATTACTCTTTTACTTGTTTCAGTCATTTGACTGCGGCCATGCTGGAGCACCACCTTTAGTCAAACAAATCGACCCCAGGACTTATTCTTTGTAAGCCTAGTACCTATTCTATCAGTCTCTTTTGCCGAACCGCTAAGTTACGAAGACGTAAACACACCAGCATCAGTTGTCAAGCGATGTTGGAGGGACAAACACACACACACACACACACACACACACACACACACACACATATATATACATATATACGAATGGCTTCTTTCAGTTTCCGTCTACCACATCCACTCACAAGGCTTTGGTCGGCTCGGGGCTATAGTAGAAGACACTTGCCCAAGGTGCCACGCAGTGGGAATGAACCCGGAACCATATGGCTGGTAAGCAAGCTACTTACCACACAAACCACTCCTGCGCCTATTGTTCATTGTTTCAAAGAAGTGTAGCATTCCTTAGAGGAAGGCCAACAGTGTGGCCAGTGGATGAGCCCCGAATAACATACGTAAATATATTACAATTCTAACGGTGGAACTCGAAGTAGATAAAGCTATAAATTATAGCATCTAGAATATTGGGTTATAAAAACACATTGGATAAAAAGAAGCTAAAGGCTAGCCTTGAAGTATTTTATGCAAGGGTTTTAGACACAATATTCTACATGCTGTTATTTCTATCGTCATTAAAGCTGTGAACTGGCAGAATCGTTAGCGCGCCCGATAAAATATTTAGCGGCATTCCTTCTGGCTTTATGATCTGAGTTCAAGGGATGGATAAAATAAGGACCTGTTGAGCTCAGGAGCCGATGTAATCGGCTTGTCCCTTCCCTTACAATTACTGGTCTTATGCCAAAATTTCAAACCGTTGTTTATAGCTTCATCTACTTCGAGTTCCTGTCAAAACGAGTTATTTTATATCCTCCGAGGTTTCTATAATGAAACATATATGCTTCTAATGTAAACAGCATGCGTAAATATATTACAACACCATCCTATCAAATCGTTGCCCTGGGCTTTGTCGACCTTGGACCCTCGATTTCGTAATGGCACGGTCGTGCCTTGCGGCGTGTCTTGGGCATTCTAAGCTTATATCTCTCCAGGTGAAACACGGCCACTATTTTCCAAAGATGCAGAAAAGTAGAATCGACCTCAATACTGGAATGGTACCTTATATATTGACTTCTAAACTGATGAGATGCGAAGTTGACCTTGGGGGATTTTGATTGCAAAATGCAGGGAGCTCTTCTAGCCTGGCATCGAGTAAGGACAGCGAATTTTCGTCGTGTTTTATTTTTCTTGCTCTAGGATTCAGTTTGGTTACACAGTGGGTTACGCAGTTTGTATGGCGTATAAGGGACCGAGATCATAACGTTCCCTTTGAACAGGATGCCAGTCCGTCGCAGGGTTAAAGGCTAGCAGTTCTGAGGGAAGGAGTCAAGTTGATTATATTGACCTCAATAGTTGACTTGTCTATTTTATCAAACTCAGGAAGATGAAAAGCAAAGTCGACATCGGTGGGATTTGAACTCAGGACGTGAAAAACTCGGAAGAAGTTCTGCTAAGCATTTTGTCCGACGTGCTATCAATTCTCCCAGCTTGCCGCCTTAAAGACATCAATTTGAGGATGATAATTAAGTTTACAAGCAAGGGAGTATCGACTGCTAAAATCGGTAGATCAAATAACCTATTTTGAAGCATCATTGGGCTTATAATATCGATCTCGTTACATAATAAGTCAAATACACAGAAAAATATTTCAGCTTTTGCAGCTTTTACTCTAAGCAAAAATATTCAAAGAGGAGCTGTAATTCCATTAGTGAACAGTTCTTCAAGATGCAGCTTTCTAAGTATCATACATAACTCAATTGATGGAACTGGCTTTGGAGAAACGCTTGATTGATGTGTTAATTTTAAATTAAATATTCCATCAGTTGTTCTCAAGCTATGATAGGGAACGCGCACGCACGCACACACACACGCACACACACACACATGACGGGCTTCTTTCAGTTTCCGTCTACCAAATTTACTCACAAGGCTTTGATCGGTTCGAGGCACCAGGGACACACGACTACATGAACTAAAGCATACACTCATCACCAGCAACTACCCACCTTGACATATGCTTTCAACGTGCTTTACAACTCAACATCCACGAACTCAGACATCCCAAGTTAAAGAAGGATTTACAACCAAAAGCCCTACCATACATCTCCACACACAGCCCTCTTAACAATGAAGCCTTCGACACCATCCTTCAAAATATTTCCCTGCTAAGAAAGGACCACAGAATGAACTCAATCCTCCAAAGACACACCATTGTAAAAAGCAAGAGACAGCCCAAATCTATGAAAAGTCTCCTAACAGAAGCCCGAACACGCTCAACAACAACACTGAATCCGTTAGTAAAAAAAATGTGGAAGACCCAACTGTGGGATATGCGTCAATTTAATTGAGGGATCAGAGTTCTCCTTCAAACAGGGACAACGCTTCACAGTGAAAAGCAGCTTCACAGTGAAAAGCAGCTTCACATATGCTTCGGAGAACCTGATATACGCACTAACCTGCTCTGGGTGTCAAAAGCAATACATAGGCCAAACAAAAAACAGTCTACGTCAAAGGGTGGCTCTGCACAGATCAAAATTCCCCAAAACAGAAAAATAGCATTCAGCCAAACACATCGACATTTGCGCCAATAACAAAAATCCAAGCTTTAGAATTTTTCCCCTCTACCAATTCAGGGACGATACAACCTGTAGCCAACGAATTAGTAAAGAGACTCTTTTATTACAAAATACAGACCCCTTTTGAACGCATCTACAACAAACGACATCTCCACCACGGCATAAGAATAACACACACGCAAATATAAAAAATGATACAATCCACAACGAGCCATTCTTAGGTCACTTCACCTCCTTCTTTACTTTATTACTACTACTGCTATTCAGAATAACACCTACGCAAATATTATAAACAATACATTCAAAAGAGTTATCTCAAGAATTCAATCACTGCTACCATCCACAAGTCACTTTCAGGGCACTTGACCATTTAATATCCTACTACTATCGTAGCACTCCTGCATTCTTCTTCTTCTTCTTCTTCTTCTTCTTCTTCTTCTTCTTCTTCTTCTTCTTCTTCTTCTTCTTCTTCTTCTTCTTCTTCTTCTTCTTCTTCTCTGCCAAGAATTCACAAGAGTAAACAAGAGAGACAGAGACAGGAAGAAACAAGGAAAATGTCCCTTGTATCTGAATACTATGCAAATATTCTTTTAAAACACTTTTCTTTTAATTTTTTCCAAAATTTAATTATTTTCCATACTTACAGTTGAAAAAGTCTCAATGACTGAAACCGGTACTGAAATGTTTTTTATAAAATTAATTTAGCACTTTCTATCTTGGCTTATTTCCATATATATATATATATATATATATATATATATATATATATATATATATATATATATATATATATATATATATATATATATATATATATATATATATATATGATATACATTATAGCTCATCACATTAAAAATACGCTTGAAAAGCAAGCAGTTTCGGAAATTTAATGTGGCCTCCCTCTCTATATTTGTCAATACCTCAAGGTGGCGAGCTGGCAGAAACGTTAGCACGTCGGGCGAAATGCTTAGCGGTATTCGTCCTGAGTTCAAATTCCGCCGAGGTCGACTTTGTCTTTCATCATTTGGGGCTGATAAATTAAGTACCAGTTGCGTACTGTGGTCTTATCTAATCCACTGGCCCCTTCATCCAAAATTTCGGGCGTTGTGCCTAGAGTAGAAAAGAATATTTGTCAATATCTCTCTCTATGTTATGTCATTGTAACTGATGTCGCTAAACAATCGATTGACCCGATCGATGGCTGACCGTTTGACCCTCAAAGAAATACATGAAAAAGTACTAAATCTAAAAATAGAAGCAATTTATTCGCCCACATAAAATATATCGTTTGGCAGATCAATTTAGCGAGGAAACGATAACGCAAGTTTTGCGAACCAAAAGAAAAGACATTAAAAAAAAAAAAAGAAAACACGATTTGGCGTTGTTAAACACAAAGATTTACTTATTTCTTCTTTGATACTTTATGTTAAAAATATAATAGAAAATTACATTTGCTTTCTATCGTTAAGCAATGAAGCCTTGTCGATTTACTATGATTGTTTTATTCAAGCCGACTATTATTTCACATACACACACACGCACGCGCATACGCACACGCACACGCACGCACACGTACGCACACACATACTCACATGCGCGTATTTGTTCATTTGTAATCATATCTTTTGGACTTTCGGTATATTAGCCCAAATGACATAAATGTGTGTTGTATCACTTTTGAAGTATAGGTTTTTCAAGGAAAGGAAACAGTTAATCGTAAATGATGGTAGACCAACACCGAAATTACCTAATTTGCGAAGTTCCAACAGGAAATAGATTCGACGATTTCAGATTAATCGATATCAAAAGAAAAAATGGCTGACTGAAAGTGATCAGCTAAATAAATTATTTTACTGATCATACTTGTTATTTAATTTAGAAAAAACTGTTTGGAGTGACAAATAATCGACATATGACCACGCTAAAGCATGAACTTTCTCGAAGTCATAAAATCCTTGGAAGATCTTAAAAGATTCTTAAATATTTTCATAGATTTCAGGTAAATGAACATAAAAAACAGAGCATGCAGCGGCATAATAAAGATAAATAAATAGTTATTCTGCTACGATTGACTGACGTTCTTATTTTTTAGATTTCCAAGGATGATAATTTCGGGGTCATTTAGAATCTGAATAATCCACTGATCTTGTGAATTAATAGGGAATTTTTATATTTAATCAGTATGATGAAAATTTGACAAGCCATACGGGTACAGCATCTCTTTTCCCGCATCTCTCAAACAGAATTCAAAATGAATTGATTGATGCGATTCATAAGATTATGTTGGATGAAATAGAAAATGAAATAAAGCAGCCTAGATTCGTAGCTATTCTTGTAGACGAAACGGCTACTGTATCGAACTATTGTTAACTTTTTGCATTAAATTACAAAAGATTCCGATACTATAGAACAATTTGCCGGGTTTAACAATGTTAACGCGGATCGTTCACCAAATGCTTTATCTGAGTAAAATGACTCCGATACGTCTTTTACGAAATAAGCAGAAGAGCTAATGCGCTAGATAACATTGTTAAAAAGGAATTTCTCAAAGTAACAGCGACTAAATGGAAATACTCCTCACGTCTCATTAGTTCTATAAGAGAAAACTCTAATTTCCGAATCAGCCTTCTTGAAGATACCGCTGATAAATCAAATATTTTGTGACGTATTTTCTTTCACTGATGACTTGTTTAACATTCTTCTGACCAAGCATCTCGACAGAGTGTATTGTAAAGAGCAAATAGGTAAAACTAGAACCGTGTGATTTTTCAATATTCTATGAAATGTTAAAGCGGCGAGCTGGCAGAATTGTTAGCATGCCGGACAAAATGCTTATTTCGTCCGTCTTTACGTTCTGAGTTTAAATTCTGACACGGACGACTTTGCGTTTCATCCTTTCGTGATCGATAAAATAAGTATCAGTTGAGCACTGGGGTCGATGCAATCGACTCTCCCCGAAATTGCTGGCCTTGTGCCAAAATTGAAACTAATATTTTATGAAATGTTAAGAGAAAAATATGGAATCATTGCGGCTACCAGAATTAGGAAATACAGGAATAAATCTATTGAATCACAACATTACAGAATACTCCATTATAGAATATTATTGGTATTGTAGTTGATTAATTAGAAGCAAGATATTCATTCTTAGAAGAGCTTAAACTCATGGAACTTTCCAATTTAGCAAAACTGAAGAATATTAACTTCAAAGTTTGGCACAAGGCCAGCAATTTCGGGGAGAGGATAAGTCGATTACAACGATCCCCAAAGTTAAATTGTTTTATAAAGTATGTTTTTTAAGTATACTTCACAATATATAGACTGTATTAAGAAGTGCTCATTGCGAGCTAAATCGAAGAATAAGGGGAATTATAGAAGGAACACATTTAGGTAATCAATACAAATTCCAAAGCATAATTTAAAACACACGAAATAAATATACATATAGATTTATAAATCAGTGAACAAAATTACATGTAAAAGTCATATGTGAAAACTATGCATCATGTACTTTGGGTTCAGGGAGCGAATGGAGGAGTGACAAATAAAGAGATAAAAATTCGAGGTAAGGGCTTCCAAAAGGAACTGCTCGAATCGATTAAGAATTTGATGTTTATATGAAATGTCGGAGGAGAGTTCAAAATGTAAAAATTCAGGGGTAAATAGGTAGATAAAATAAATATATACAGATTTGTTCAATGATTTATAGATTTATATGTATATTTATTTTATTGTGTTTTAAATTTGGAATTTTTATTGATTGGAATTTTTATTGATTGCCTTGATGTGTTCCTTCTATAATTCCCCTTATCCTTATATGTATGTATGTATGTGTGCATGTATGTATATTTATCATGCGATCACGTGATCGACAAGAGTATAGGGCGGTGTTATACATCGCTGGTCACAATGCAATTTGCATAGTTTTAGCTTTCGAATAACAGCACCTCGCTGGCCAGGATTTCCTTCCGACCAGAAGGCTATTCCGTCGCAAGTTCACTCACTCACTGTTGAGTGGACTGTATGATTGTAATGTGTATAAATTAGTAATCTAAGAGAGAGAAAAGAACAAATCAACATTTACGGTTTGCTGGACTGTGAACTTGTTAATGGTAGCTGCCCATTCCAGGGTTGGACTTTTGACCATTGTATTCAGGCCAAGGCTTCGATATCACATTATACAAACCAAATTTTGATAGAAGAATATTCCTCATGAAACAAACTGTCTGAAATAGAATTTCTCTGTGAAACTATATTTCCATAATTTAATATATAAAACGTATTTATGTAATAAATAAAATATATTATTGTTGAAAGAAAACTTGTGTCAATGACCATAGATTCAAATACTATTGTAATACCTGGAGCCGCAAAAAAAGAAACGGAAACATGATGTTTTATTAAAAGAAAGAACTAATCAAATTCACCCTGTCTACTATAAACTGGTAGTGTAGTTCAACACGAATAATCATGTTGTATCGCCAATACAGCTGTCTCGATGTGGTAATAGACCTTGCTAAAACTAGCAGCCAAATTTTCTTCAAGGTACATATCCTACTACCTTAGAAAAATAGAGGCTATAGATGATGAAATCTTTGATTTATCGTACTTGAAGACAAGCAAACAATTTGTAGAGGACGGAACGCCTTTTGATGACATATCTGTTTGATCAGTGCTGACTTTGGATTAAACAACGACGATGAAAAACAACTTTAATCCTAATGATAATACCGTGAAAATTTAGAAATACCGATCTGACTAGGAGCAAAATTATTTTAAACAATCTGAGAATATGGAAAATTGTGAATAGAAAAGATAGAATTAGAGCCTATACGTGTTTTCAGTCTATAACACGCGCACACACACACACACACACACACACACACACACACACACACACACACACCATACCTTACTATTTCTATTACATTATTTCTGTTTTATTTTATTTTATTTTATTTTATTTTACCCTGCTCTATTATTTTAACTTACTTTCCCACATGTTAGTTTCCTAACATTTGGACTCTCTGAAGAAGCCTTAGGGCTCAACCATTGTCCAATCCCTGTCCAATGTTTGTTCATCCATGTATATCACTGACGTGATGAGGATGACTTGGAAGATTTGGCTGCCTCATGGTAGAAACGGCTGTAGGAGTTTAGTATTTTTACATTCATCTATTCATTTATTTCTATATATCTATCTGTTTACGTATTTATTGACTTATTTCATTAATTTACTTGAATCACTTCCACATATGTTTGTAATCAATTAATAAATAAATATAGTTGAATGGTTACTGGCTGATGTTTGTCGATTGTTTATCCTCTCCATTTTCTTATTTGCCTTTATATATATATATATATATATATATATATATATATATATATATCACGTTGTATTACTTACACACACTCACACACACACATATGAATAAGTAGTTAGATGTTTAGAAAGAGCATCTATTCTCCAGCAGAGGTCAGGGAAGTTGTAAAGGAACCTTATAATGA
>NC_142934.1:90273317-90280325 GCF_046866305.1 Octopus bimaculoides | reverse complement strand
AGTAGAAGACACTTGCCCAAGGTGCCACGCAGTGGGACTGAACCCGGAACTATGTGGTTGGTAAGCAAGCTACTTACCACACAACCACTCCATATATATATATATGTGCATATGTATGTGTATACACATGCACACACACACATACACACAAACACACACATGCACATACATAGACATGGAATCTGGGAGATATCTGTATGTGTATAATTTTCATGACCTCTGACTCATTTTTGACATCAAACTCTTTTTATTCCTTGAAACAAAGTACAGTTAATATGAAGTCTAACAAATATGTTCTAAAGAAATTAATGTTCCAATTTATTCTTAGTGACACAATAAAGGAAGTTAAAGAATAAACCAATGTATTTTAAAACATTCCGAGTAAACAAAGGACGGAAATAAACGGCAAACTGTGTGTGTGTGTGTGAGAGAGAGAGAGGAGAGAGAGAGAGGAGATAGAGAGAGAGAGAGAGAGAGAGAGAGAGAGAGAGAGAGAGAGAGAGAGAGAGAGATTTTATGATCGGACAACCGAAGGTGAAGAGAAGATTGTGTAAGAGGAAAGAAAAGATGTCGAAGCTCCAAAACAGAATTGTGAAAAGGAATTGTAAGAAGTTCCAAAGTGTATCTGGTGATGAGGAGGAGAGGAAGAGAAAGAAGAAGAAAAATCAGGAAGAGAAAGAGGGACAGAGTAAGGAAGAGAGGGATAAGGGAGAGGTGGAAAGGAGAGAAAGAGGGGAAGTGATTGAGGAAGGTAGATGGAGAAGAAAGAAAGGCAGAGGAAGATAGAAAGATGGAAATAAAAATGAAAGCGAAGGGCGAAACAATGATGTAAAACGAGTACTAGAGAGAGAGAGGGTGAAAATAAGAGAGAGGGAGAGAGGGAGAGCGGGAGAGAAGAAGAAAGATCATGCAAATGATAATTGAAGCAACGCCATTAGCTAAAGTAAATCAATAAATCAAATATCATATTAAAAACTTGAGCAAATCGATGTTAAGAATCAGTTTACATGCCCACATGATAGTTGCAAACTTCATTGGAATTTATTTACCAATTATTTGTTTGTGTAACGTTTTGCGAATTTTCATATTTCGGAGGGAAGTAAATCAGTTGTTTGAGTGCGGCCATGTTGGAGCACCGTCTTTTGTCGAACAAATCCACCCCAGGACTTATTCTTTGTAAGCCTAGTAATAATTCTATCGGTCTCTTTTACAGAACCGCTATGTTACGAGGACGTTAACACACCAATATCGGTTGTCAAGCGTTGATGGGGCGGACAAATATAGACACACAAACATATATATATATATATATATATATATATATATATATATATATATATATATATATATATATATATACGACGGGCTTCTTTAAGTCTCCGTCTACTAAATCCACTCACAAGGCTTTGGTTCTGTTTATTATTTTGGCTCAGTGGCTGCGGGGGGAGGCTTCCATTCACGATCGCAAGGTCGTGAGTTCGATTTCTGGCAACGCTTTGCGTCCTTAAGCAAGACGCTTTATTTCACGTTGCTCCAGTTCACTTAGCTGGCAATAATGAGTAACACTTTTATTTCAAAAGGCCCATCCCTGACACATTCTGTGTCCCGCTGGATATTTTTAAGAACTACGTTAAGGGCACGTGTGTCTGTGGAGTGCTCAGTCACTTGTACGCTATTTTCAGGAACAGGCTACTGCGTTGATCGGATCAACTTGAAAAGTCGTCGTCGTAATCGACGGAGTGCCAATGATTATCTTAACCTAAAATATTGCGTTGTCGCATAAATTTGTTCGTTTTTTTTTTTCTGCCATGTATTATTTAATCTTTTTTACAATATTATTTGAATCTTCATGAAACATTTTTATCGCAGTGTTTTTTGTTTTTATTCTTTTTCAATATTCTTTGTGTATCGTGCTTGAAATGTGAATAAATCCAAACTTTACTTCTTTTCAGACATTTTACCATGGAGTGTCAAATACAGAAGAAAAAAACGAACAAATTTATCTGACGACTCACTGCATTTTCAAGTGCTTAATATCTTATTCTGTTTGAAAATCTATTTTATGAATAATAAATTATTTGTACGGTGAACCGCGAGAATCAAAACGGTGATTTATACATATATTTTTAATAAGTTCCAGAAGATTGTAACATAAATCTGCCGATCGATGTTTTACTTCGTCACGGGAGAATAATTTCTTCTTTACGACAAATGTACGTTCATAACACAGTCGATTCATTAGCGCAAGAGATTCTGGTACGGTCATTGTTTCGACATCGAGATTTTTATGAGCAGACATTCGTTGTAAAGAAGTCGTTCGCATCTGACAAAACGCATCAGCGATTAGCATATTCATGTTCGAATTCACCGGAACACGTTAAGAATAAATATAGAAGTCATCATATTCTATAAATTCAAAACAAAAATGAAAAAGCCGAGATTTGAATATAATTTAGTGGAGAAGGCTAATTCTTTTGTTCGACGACTTTTAGAAATACATTTCTCAATTTAAAATAAATAAATAAAAGCACATCGCATTTCCAGTTGTAACTGTTTATTACGTTATGAAATAAACGCGAATGGAGAAAATTTCATTAAAAGTTAAAGTCTCATAAGCGAGGAATTTTTTAAAATAGGAATATTAGATTTAATATGACATTCATAAAAGACACTTGAAGGTGAAGGATTAAATATTGTGATTAAATGCATTATTTATTCAAACCTATTTATAATGCGCTTACTTCTGATATATACATGTGTGTGTGTGTGTGTGTGCATGTGTGTATAACATTTAACCCGTTATATGCAATAGAATCAGCATACATAGCCATCTGTATAATACTTAACGTATCTCTCTCTCTCTCTCTTTCTCTGGAGATATATATATATATATATATATATATATATATATATATATATATATATATATATATATATATATCTGTATATATATATATATGGATAGATAGATAGATAGATAGATAGATAGATAGATAGATAGATAGATAGATAGATAGACACAAGCATCTGTGTTATTCGTTTAGAGATAATATCTCTTATGGATGTGCAGTATGCATGTACGCATGTATATTTGTGTGTGTGCGTGTGCACGCCCGTACGTGTGTGTGGTGTGTGTGGTGTACTGTTTCATGACTTTTTGGCCACTCCTCCCAGAAGACGAGCCCGGCTTCTTTCTACAATAAATACAAAAGAAATTTAACTGCTACATAAAGCAAATACCAAAATGGGATCTTTTTTAAAACGGGGGCCACATTTTTCATTAATGTTTTACGTAGTGTTTTTGGTACCGAAAGACTTTCAAACTTCGTATACTTATCTATTTTGTGTTATAGAACAGAAAAATATTTTTGTATTCGAATTTATTTCATGTAAAAAATTGTCTTATTTCGATAATTTCAACCAATCACTGACAAGTATTCAGTTGTTTACATTTACTCCTTTGGCTGATTAAGCGGTGTAAAGCGTATTTAATTTCCATAGCTTCGTTTTGCTTTTTTCTTTTTAAATTTGCTGTTTTACCCTAACCCTAACCCTAACCCTAACCCTATCACCGATAGAATTGTTTCAGAATCGTTTGTTTATGTAGTCGGCACTTAATGTATATTGGCTGAATGGATGTCAGTGATCGGTTGAAATTACAGAAATACGACAACTTTAACATGGAATAACTTAGGGATTTTTTTTTTTAAGAAGACTAAGAGCAAAAGATGTTTTATATGACACATTCTACCAGTGTTCCAAGTTTCAAAGTGTTTCGTTAATGAAAAATGTGGCCCCCGTTTTAAAAAAGATCCCCAAAATGGATAACCTAATTTATATATATGCACTTTTAATGGTTCGTCGTTAATTAAACAATATCTATTTTATACACATCTTTGTGTGAATCAGAACTAAAATAAATTACAGGCTTTTACACCGTCTAGTAGATAAAACAGCTGGTTGGTTGCATGGACTAGCAGAGAGGAGACATGGGGTTAGATTGAATGTTAGTTTACAAGAGTGATAAATATACGTAAGTACAGAGAGGGAGAGTGTTCATAATGTTCTTCGATTGATAGGATCAGCAAATTTACCACCCGATACTTTGAGGAGTTATTAATATTTGATAATTACTATCACATTTGCAACAAACTAATTCCATTTACTTGCTGGAAACAATATATCTAGCCTAGCTCAAATCATTTGTCACCATCTTATACCACAATCGTCATCAAATTTTTATCCCCAGTGTAACGTGGGTGTTGTGCTAGAACACAAGATACTGCATTATTTAACTAGAGAGCACCTTTTATATAGACTCGCGTTGCATGAAATAACACAGTATTCTGCGTTCTAACAAATCGTCTTTACTGCCGCACAACAGATTGTACTAGCAAGTGAAACACGTGTAAGGATGGTGTAATTTATGATATTATAATAGAAAGTTAAAGTGCATCTCGTGGTTAATTCTGCTCTGAATCTGTGTGTCTGTTAAATGTGCGTGTTTGTGTGTATGCATTATTTGTACTTAAAAATCTTAATAGTTTAAATTAAAGATAATTACTGTTAATGTTATGATTGCTCTAAATCCTACCATATGATGGTTGCATTCAATTTACAAGTCACTGCAATTCTTTTAGAGAGTAAACTCGGAATATGAATGTTAATCAGCTATAAATTATTCGGTTAAGCTTTTTTATTGAGCATAAAATTACGCACACAAACATACATACATGCATATAACATATATATACACACACACACACACACACACACACACGCATATATATATATATATATATATATATATATATATATATATATATATATATATATATATATATATATACATATATATATATACATATATATATATACATATATATATATACATATATATATATACATATATATATATATATATATATATATATATATATATATATATATACATATATATATATATATGAATAATGTATATACATATATATATATATATATATATATATAGTGAAGTGTATTGCCACTTAAGTGTGGCTGACCCCTAGGGGTGGATGTTACTGTTGCTTTAGCCCCAGGAGGACATCTCCTCCAGCTGGCTTATCGACACACTACTGTGTCCTGGTTGTTTTGCCAAGGGAAGTTATCCCTCTCATCGTGATCGTAGCACGAACGGACCCGGGTTTCAGGGTTATTTCCCTTCGTCAGCGTCCGATAGCTACCGACCTTCGATGAGAGATATAAATTCTTGGCAACCTTATGTATATTTTTCCAGTGAAATTCTTCACTGATATCGAAAAAGTGAAAACAAGCAATGTTAATTCTCTAAATGAAATATTAACAGTATATATATATATGTATATACATATGGATGGGAAAGCTTTCTTTTTTTCTGTCGAGGGCTTATAGGTCCCGTTATTAGACTATTTCCCTTAGTCATTGCACAGTGATCGCCATAAACTTTAAGCTTATATAAAAATACCATTATTATTATTCACAGGATTGTAAACCACGATACCGTAATAAAAAAACAACCGCACCGAAAACATATATATGTATGTATATATATATGTATATATATATGTGTGTGTGTGTGTGTGTGTGTATGCCTGTGTTGGTATGTGCGTACGCCTGTGTTTGAGTATGTGTATGCGTCTTATATTTGTACCTAATAAACACTCTCAGCAGGTCGCTTTATAAGTAATCACACTCGCAACACACATACTTATATCAGCTGAATTAATTTTCTTGTGTCTGCAATACAAATCGTAATTCTTTTAATTTATGGGGTCTTTTATGTCTTGTTTCAAAATTTGAAAGGGTGAAACATCCTCGTGCTACATTAAACAGAATATTTATTTAGGTATGTTGGCGGGTGGAGCTCAATGAAGAATTAAAGAAAGGGTTGTCGACTTTGACTGCATACCATTATGAACAGTAAGTTATTGTTTATGTTATTAATTAGGGTTTTGCAATCGTTAAGTTCACCAAGAGCGTGTGTACACAGATAAAGGTCTCCAATTTTGTAATCGATATTTGTGGGAGACGATGCCATATTTTAGTCAAGATTATTCATATATTTGAATCTCTGACAGACCATAGCTAAATTGGCGTAAGTTTATATAACCTTCGTTACCATTGCAGTCCAACTTATTTGTCTGAAAATGCTACTAAAACTGAAAAATCGCATTAACTCGCCTATCAACGATTTGCATACATAAAGTTGGATACATAGATGGATATGCACCATACTTAAATATATTTCGGCATGTAGCTATGTGTACAAGCACACACACACACACACACACACACACACACACACACACACACACATATACATACGTACCCATTTATAGACATATACACAAGTATACATGTATATATAATGTGCACGTTTGTCTGTATATGTATAAACGTATGCACGCATGCAAGAAAATTGATGAGGCAAATATCAAGTAGACCAGAAAACCAAAGAAGACTCTATACAAATTTAATATATCTCTAGAGCAAATAATTATATTTTAGTATCAAATCTTTTAGCAAAGAAACTTCCTTATTCATAGTTTAATACCTCGTGGGAAACTTATTGTATTAACGAATGCTAAATGACTATGCCAAGCATCAGTTCTATAAAATATAAAATAATAAACGCTCCCCGCCGCATATATATATATATATATATATATACATACAATGCATGTATGTGCGCGCGCATGTATGTATGTGTACATACATACATATATATATACATACATATATATATATATATATATATATATATATATATATATATATATATATATATATATATATATATATATAGAGAGAGAGAGAGAGAGAGAGAGATAGATAGATAGATAGATAGATATAGATAGATACATACATTCATTCATACATACATAGACAGTTAGATAGACACACACAGACACGCGCGCGCACACACACGCGCACGCACACACACGCGCACGCACACACACGCGTGCACACACACACACGCGCGCACATACG